>NC_133527.1:131285136-131517636 GCF_048544455.1 Silene latifolia | reverse complement strand
GCGGGACAGTGTCAAGCTTCGGGATCATCTGCTTCAGTCCAACTTGTCTCATCAACCTCTCCGGGAAGATGCATACCATGAATTCCAAGTCAGGAATGCGCACAGATCGGGTAGGATCCAAGGAAGATACTCCAGTGACAGATTTGAGATGCCACCACGGTACAACCCATCTAATCAAAGGGCCATCATCACTCTTCAGTTTGTTTTCCCAGTAATTGTAGACCCGAGTGAAGTTCACCATGTAAAGCCTGGTCCTCATTGCAATCGAGCGAGCATGATAAGAAGGAACATGAACTGGGGGCTCGATCAATCGAAGGCGCTCCATAAGCCAGGCCTACCAAAAGTGGGTATTAGACAAAAAAAAAACGAAAAAAAGAGAAGAGAAGAAGACGAAAAAAAAGAAAAAGAAAGAAAGAAAAAAAAAAGTGTTCTTTTACCTGCAGAATAATGGGACTTCCCAAATAAGCTAGGTCGCGATTGGCTTTCCTGTTAGCCAAACCCAATAAGATCTCTCCTAAGCATAAACAAGCTGGGCTCCTGCGCAGTTCCATTTGCTCAACTAGGCCCAAGAGACGGGGATCACCTCTCAAATCTTCATCAACATGCCCTTGAAGGACATATACATGCAACAAGCAAAATCCGAATGCCCTTCGCCTGGCAACGTAAGAGACGGTGGGGTCGGCCTTGTTAATGAATCGGTCAATAAAGTCCAACATTCGCACTCCTTTTGAGGTTACTAGACAGTCCACCTCAATTCTTGTCAATCCGAGCAAGTCTCTAAATTTGCTCTTATACCCTTGGGAAGTATAAGGAATAGCAGGCAAGTGTTCTGGGTCCCACCCACCAATCGCAGCAATTTCTTCAGGAAATGGGCAAATGTCACCTCCGGGGAAAGCAAAAACATGATAATTCGGGTCCCAATAATCAAGACAAGCATCTAGGAATGGCTTGACCACCTTTATAAGCTTCAAACTCAACAATGATCCAAGATTATATGCACCCATGTCGTGTTTTTCCATGTTGGAAAATTCGTTAGTCCACTCTTTTAGGCGAATCTCTAAAGTATTCATGATGAATGTTTGTTTTTGAGGACTTTATGTAATAAGACGAGGAAGAGACGGAAGAATTGTGTGAATAAAACCTCTATCGACGTCTCTATTTATACTAAAATCTGTTTCCTAAAATCCGCCAGGACGGAACATGCGCAGCACCTGCTGCGCCTCTTCAAAGGGACGCAGCTCCTGCTGCGCCTCTTCCTCAGCATTGTTTCTGTGATTTTCCGCGTTGGATCTTTCCTAAATTCCTTAGCGAATAATTTCGTATTTATACGGGTTATTATTTTGGTAAATACGTAAAAGTTACCATATTTCGTGTTTCCTAATTTCGCGGATGCGCATTTCGAGACAACATCGACATTTTCGTCATTTTAGCACACTTGTACATTTCTTTTGATTTTCTTTTCAGGAAATCATTTCACTTTTAATTACAAACTTATACGTTTTTATTGTTTTCTTTTTTTAGGGGGTAACCCTCCCTACCGTCCGGTCATTTCCGACCAATTTTTTGCATTTTTGCATTTTTTGCATTTTCGAGTCATTTGTTTTGCGCTAATTTAGGCCACATGTTCTATGTGATTTCTATGTAAATTTCGGCAGCATGACGGCGTAAACCGTCATCTACCAAACCTGTTCAAAACTAATCTGTAGGTACAAGCAACACAACCCAGCAGCAAAGGCACTCAGGCCATCATATACAACCAAAAAAGGGATATGTACAACAAACTAGGGGCTCGAGCCCCAAGCAAAATCCAAATGTCCAAAATGTAGGTCCTAAATGTACAAATATGCAAGATACAACCGACAAAAACAAACAACATCAAACAACAAAGCTACTGCTGGTCGCCACCTAACTCCGCAACTCTCGTCTCGAGAGCAGCAACCTCTGCGTCACGGACCTCGAGCTCTCTCAGCAGACGAGCTGTCTCCTCCCGAGACTGGGCAAGCTCTCGCTCCAGCTCACGCTCCCTCTGCAAGCAACAAAATTGGCTCATGTCAATCATTTCATTTCAAACATAAGGAAGATAAGAAAATTCAAAAATGAAGAAAGGTTCATACCTGACGACCTCGACCGCCGACAAGTGCCTCGATGGCAGTAGCTCGCAGCCGGTTGGTCACCCTCCATAACGCCACAAACCGAGACGGCGCAACCTGCATTTTCAAAAAAGAAGTTCTTAATAATGGGATAAATACAATCAAACGTGTTCTTACACAAGAAAATCATACAAATTAGAGGCTCACCCTCCGAATCAGATGCTGCCAGTCGTCCAGGCCAGTATCCGTCACAGCCACGTCAAAGTCACGTAGCTCGAAGATCGTCGTCCTCCCGGTCGCGTCAGTGTACTCGAGGGTCTTGGGGTACTCTGGGGGCTCGATGCCCGCCGCCTCCACCTCCTGCAAAGTCAAGTGATTCTCAGTAATCGATGATCTTTCATCGTGTTCTCAAAAATCGAAAGTAAAGAAGGATAAAGCACTTACCACAACCGGCCAGTACGCCAACCTCCCGTAGAGGAACGCCGAGTAGTCCTCACCAGGAAGAAGAAGGGCGTCACCACCAACGCCAGCCAAGTCAGCCTCCCTCTCAGCCTCAGAAGGCTCCCTAAACATCGTCGTAGGAGGATCGATGGGAACCGTCAAGACATCCCGAGAGCACTGACGAGCCAAGCGCTCGCCCAAGTACCACACAGGACCCATCGACGTCCTCAACAGCAGCCGGCTCGATCTCCTAGGTCGAAGGACCTCAGCCAGGAAAGGAGGAGCGCCAGCGTACTCCGCCCAAGGCCTGGGCACCCACTGGGAAAAGACAAGCAAGAAATCATTCTTGTGATCGGTAAAAGTAATAAAGAAGCAAAACAAATATAAGTGAGATGCTCACACTGTCCAGCACAAGAGCGTTCACGTCCCGCCGGTAGACACCGTGAGAGGAGTGCTTGCTCCTCGTGCGACACATCACCCAATCCCTCATAACGATATAGGCCTTCTTCAGCGGCTCCGTCCTCTTGGGTGAGAGGCTCGGAAAGTAGGAGTACACCCACGCCTGTGAAGCAAGATAGTCAATAACGATCTTTCGTGATTCAATAAAGAAAAGAAGTGATTATTAGTCCAAATGAAGGTTCATACCTCCAACAGTAGTCCAGGGCCGACAGCACCAGGAGAAGTCCCCTTCTCCATCAGCTCCGGACGAACCGTGGCCCTCATGAAGCGGATGAGGACCGCGAAACCAGCAGTGACCCAGTCCCAACGCCCTAGGGAGCTCAGGTCAGAAAGGAAGGGAAGAAGCTTCGTCGACAGCCTCTCTCCCTTATCTCCGAGGTAGATCGAAGACAGAAACCACCAGAGCCACAAGCGGACTCTCTGCTCAGCTGTACAGGGAGGAGGAGCTGTCTCTCTCCCGTCGATCACCACCAGCGCCGGGGTCTTCCCCGCAAAGTAGTCTCGGACATAATAACTAAGCACCAAACCGGGCACTGTAACAGCCTTCGACGCCAAGTTCCAACCGATCAACCTCCTAGCCTCGGCCGAGTCCACCCTCATGGCAGTCTCCGGCCACTCCACCTCCTCGGTCCCACATGGAAGCCCAGAGATCATACCGTAGTCCTCCAACGTGACTCTCACCTCACCAAAAGGCATGTGAAAAGTGGAAGTCATATCCCAGGATCGGTCCAAGAAAGCGCGGACCAGGCTGAGGTTAGCCCGCATCTTCCTCTTCGCGATATCCCTCCAAGCCTGCACCAGGGCGCCGAACGCTCCACGCTCGATCATGGCCCGCTCCTTCGCAGATAGCCTCTCATAGCACTCCATAGCCGTCGAGTAGCCCGAGAACGATCTGATGTTCCCGGCCTCCTATTGTGATTTGAAGCAAAAGCTAACTTTAGTTTGGATGAAATTGGGAAAGAAATTGGAGCAAATGAAACGAAAGAAGATGAATGAAGAAAGGTGAATTTTTATTTACCAAGCTCTTCACCGTCCTATAGGACAGGTGACCCTCCGCAGCCCAAAGCAAGTGCCTGCTATCCCAGGTCTCAGCCCACGCAGGTGCTCCCCTCAGCTGGCGACCTCCTCGTCCCACGTTGGCCCGTCTCGGGGCCTCCTCCTTCTCAGCAAACTGCTCCTCGAGGATCTCGTCCTCAGCAACCTCCCCGGCTGCCCTAGCCGCAGCAAAAGCCTCCTCGAGAGCACGAGAAACATCAACAGCAGTGTCTATCACCATGGGAGCTCTCCCGGAAGTATAAGCCTCGTCACCTGCAAAATTAAAGTAATTTTAGGCCACGTCAAGTGACGACGAGCCTTGATTAGGGTATTTCCGAGTCTTTAGAAGCCCCGAGATCGCTCTTTTATCGCCATCTTTGGCCGTATTCCCACCAAAACCGATCGCTCATGTGATAATTTGGGTTAAGTCAAGCTTAAGTTGAAGCCTAGTCATGGGTTCAAGTCGAAATTTCGGCAGCATTTCGTTATAATGACGATTATGCCCTAGAAAAGTGCCCTGAAAAAGCCGTCACAAACCAAAATTCCGAGATGGTAGGAAGTTTACCCATCATTAAAGGATTCTAAATGTCAAGTTTCATCGCAAATGGGCAAGCCTAAGGCCATTTTCGAAGCAATTTACGGTTTAGCTGTGAAATCGTCTCAATTTCACTCAAATGCTCAAAACTCAACGAAAATTCGAAATAAATACATGGTTATGATCCTTATACTACCAAATAGCCATTTATATGGTCAATTTTACAAGGCAAGATCATTTGGGGGAAAAGCCCTAAATTTTCGACATTTTAGGGTTGAAAACCCTAAATTTTGTCGATCCAATTCGTCCGTTATAGAAGATTAATGTAAGATTGATACACATACCTTGATTAGTCATGGCAAATGCAAGCTTTTGGATCAAATTTCGACGGAAATGGTTGGAATTTGACAGAGTAATTGATGATTTATGTTTCGAAACAAATGACTGAAACCCTCTGTTTCATTGCGTTTTTACGCAGAAAAGAGACACTAAGGAACAGACGCAGCAGGTGCTGCGCCTATTCCAAGAGACGCAGCTCTTGCTACGCCTCTTCCTTAGCTTCCCTTCATACGAATTTTCAAAAATTCTTTATGAGTTCGTTATTTGTGGGCCCATCTTTGGTGCGCCTCTTCCCCGTTGCCATTTTATCTTTTTTGGTCCGTTTGACGATTATTCTTCGTTCAGACCAACATTTCTAAAACAACTGCAGACTGTTATACATTATTTATTGCTTCCAGGACCTTGCTTGCCACAACGAGCAAGTATTCCCCGACAGGTGTTTCGACACACCTCCATTATATTCCCCCAACGAGAGTAAGCGGATAGACAATCCCTCTCGACACATGGAGATAAGTTCCTGATAAGGCTTCCCCAATGAGAGTTCACGACATACAATAGTTCTTCTCGAATTCTTCCGAAGTTTGTTTGAAGACTACCCGAGCAGATTTCTCCCAGCAGTTCCCGCCTGTGTCCTGCTACCCACAATATTTCTTATTTCCCTGCGGAGCGCGATAAAGGTGTCGTTCTCCAGAGGTTCCTAGACCGGTAGAGTTCTTACACTCAAGCCTTAGCTACCCTTTCAGATAACCTTTAGTTACCCTTCGTATGTTCAGACAACCCCTTTCATTCCTTTGGAGAGTTTTGTCCTTCAGCCTTCTCTTTTGGAGATATCCTTCAGAGTTAGCCTTCAGAAGTATTAAGAAGTTTCTTCAGGACCCCTGTGACCCCTAATGCCTTCAGACACCAAGTTATCTTCAGACCAAAGAGTTTTGCCGAAGCGTCTTCAGTCCCGTTTCACCCCGGGGTATCTCAGGTATGATCTCTTCTTATGGCTGGCGAGCCTCCTTACGTAGTCTAACGGACTTTAAACGACCCTCCCCGATAGTTGACAGACTCTAAAATGTTCCCGACGAAAGGTCCTTGGCTCAGACCCCTTGATCCGCCTCGCGTCGCCATAGTCGTCAGGTTGTAATATTCGATTGACCTGATGGCTATACTTTGACTTTCGCTTTGTCCAAGCCTCAGTCAAAGTGGAGGCTCTGTAGATAACTCATTTCTGCACCTCCCGCAAGCCACCCGGTGATGATTGGGCCGCATGTTTGGTACGCGGAACGATTTGTAACAGTTCGTAAGTTTATTGTCAAGTGATTGCTCAAACACTAATGTCTACCTCTTAAATGTCATCTACGTGCCGATACGGTCGTTTTGACAGTAATTAGAGTACATTTGGAGTCCGGGCCTAAAACCGTCTTCATTTTGTGATAACCGCTAAATCCCGAGTCAGAATGTTCTGGAATGTTCCGGATATTTCTATTCCATATTTTATAAATCTTTCACAATCTTTTATTCTTTGGTAAAGTATTTCCCGTAATATTCATACAAAATATTAAGGAAAATAAGATTATCCCGTCATTCCATAAACCAAGCGCGGAAATCTTTCTTCCGCAGGAGGAAACCACTTGGGAACAGACGCAGCAGCTGCTGCGCCTCTTCCCAGGTCATTTTCTGCGTATTTTTCGTATCTTTTCATATCTTTTCGAGATTCACTTCCAAAGTTTCTCCGAAAACCTTATTCCTCCGTGTGATTAGTATAAATAGGAGCCTTCGCTCCTCATATTTCTCACGCGAGTGTCCGCCCTTCTCTTCTCCCTTTGCATTCTAGACCACGTTCTTACTTTTTGGCGTCTACGTGCTTGAACATTCGACCACGTAAGCTCGGATCCTTCTGAGTACCAGCCTCGTTTGCATGACCGACCAATTTGACCAACTCCACCATAATCAACTTAATTAATCTTAATCGTTTTCCTCTTACGAGGGCACTTTCGTTACATTCGAGTTGAGCATCACTAAAACATAAACTTAGTTCATCTCGTTTCATCAAACATGTAAGTCTGAGGGTGTAAATCTCTTTTTTATTTATTGTTATTTACTTTTTGTTTCATTAATGTAAGGTTTATGTCAAAAATACTTCTTAAAACCGATTTATAAAACCATGCTTTAAAACCCTTTTTACGGATTACCAGAAGATGACCGTCGAGAAAGGACGCAACAACTGCTGCGCCTCTTCGAAGGGACGCAGCACCTGCTGCGCCTCTTCGTGAGGCTGCCGCAGTTCCTACTTCCTTTCTTCTTCCTTCGTCCTCTGTCAATTCGTCTTTCGTTATTTGTTTTCGTTTGTTCTTCAATTCTTTGACATACAAGCACAATAATCTCACATGTATATTGTTTATCATCATTAATGTGTATAATTCATCGTTAATCCCGACTTAAATCCCTTATAACCAATATTTGCGGGTTTTCGTCATTAAAATCAATCCGGGTTGTAGAAATTCGATTCTTTCATATTGAGTTTCTGGAATTCGATCTTTGATATATTTTCAACGGTTTATTATCATATTAATCATTATTTCGTCATTAATTTGTCTTGTTTAATCTATTTAGTTCACCCATGTCACTAATCAATCTTTCATTCATGTAATTAATTCGTTTTCGTTCGTCTCATCCATGTTTTATTGCTTTTATGACTCATTTGCATGTAATTAATCTGTTAAATCACTTTCATCCGAGTCGAATATCATAATTAATCTTTAAATTCACCAATTAACATTAACGATTTGCAGTTCCGGCTTCACAGCCAGAACTCACCCTTGGAACAGACGCAGCAATTGCTGCGCCTATTCCAGAGGGCGCAGCTCTGCTGCGCCTGTTCCAGGATGATTTCTGTCTCTGAACTTCCGTTCTGCCTTGACCTAGTTTAATTAGCTTACGTTTTAATTAACTATTAATCGTATTGTCGCCTAATTCCTGTTCGTTTATTCTTTTATTCTTTTCTTTCTCAAATTATCCGTTTTGAAAGTATTTTCGACATAAATCAATTGAATCCGATGTAATTATTGTAATTTTCATTATCGTATTTATTGTATTTATTGTATTCCTTGTATTATATCATTTGTATGCCATCACATATAATTGAGCTTAAATTCCTACTTTGACCCAATTGTATGCTAAATTACATGTTAACCGACTTAGTTAATTCTCACATGCTAGGATTAATCTAATGGATGTTGCATTGCATGCATATAATCGACGATATATCAAGTACGAATAATTTCGCTAATCATTAGTAGAGGCCGCTATCGGGGCGGGCGGGATTAGGTCTTCGATCAAAAGAGCTTCCTAATACGTACCCTCACCCCTTACTCCAGATCTCTGTGAACATCCGTGTTCATTGGCATCCACGAGAGTCATTCTAGACATAGAATGCTAAGGGTAACGAGTTCTTGGTGTTCATGTCACTACATTGTGTCTTGACATGGCATGAGGTATTCGAACGGTTTCCAATTTCCCACAATAAATTGGTGGCGACTTCACAAATGCAAACACTTGTTTCCCAAGCTCCCCCGTGTCCACAATATGAATTATCCTTATTGATACCCGTAGTTGTGAGTACCAAAGATAATATTTATAATTCCTATTAAGACTAACCTAGGCTAGTGGTAACAGGGTCGAACCACAAGGAGGCAGATGTAAATTCTAGTTGATTTATATTCAGTCTAAGGTAACAATTGTGGGGGTTGAGTTGAGATGGTCTATAGCTAAGAACAGATAAAGATAATAAACTAAAAGATGGTTTAAACAGATAAAGAAAGGGTACTAGGATGATCGGTTCACTATAGCTTCGGCGGCAACAAACTAAGTCGGTCTGAGTCAACACAGGTGAGGCGGGAAACAAAGAGGTCCTCTCGGTCCACTCTTAACAAATAGCATCTTTTGATCTCGCTATAGGTCCCTAATATCACTAATACTAACTTTCGTTCTGAAAAGTGACTAACGGTCTAAACTATACCTATCTTTCGATCTTAGCACAGTTTAGTCGATTCAATTGATGGTCTAACAACATACCCTATCTTTCGATCTAATGGATTTGTCATAAATTAAGTATCTAACTGGTCGCATGCATTCGATTCGTTAAACACAACATTAAAATCAATTAAAACGAAATAAAGCTCACGAGGTCGTCGATCGAAGGGTAAGGTGGTCGATCGACCAACGCGGGTTCAGCCGTGTATAATCTAATGCCGCCTATGCTACAATTCGCCTACATCCTAGCACAAACTATTTAGCTACTCATGCTGAAAGTGATACTAATAATAATACTAGGGCATAAAAGAGTTGAATTCATAATTAAAGCGATAAGACAAACATGCAACAATAAAGATGGTTTCGGGAAGCTACTAGCAATTCTAATCTAATAACGAAACAGATGAATTGAAATAGGGCAGAAGAATACCGAGAATAGCAGAAGAATGATTAAGAGCAAGAGCGAAAATTCAAATGCTTACAATATTCCGAACCCTAATTCTTACTCAAAGCGTATGTAAACTTAATGTAAAACTGATAATAAAACTTAGGTAAAAACTGAATAATAGACTTGATGATAACTGAAAGTTTCTAGGTTACGTTATATAGACAAGAACGTAACTTCTTATTTCCTAAACCTAGCATCATGGGCTTGCGCTTCCTCGATCTTCTAATTTTAAATCTGAAATAGCGGTTGGGTCGATCGATCGATAGGGCTGGTCGATCGATCGGTCCTCAAAGCAAACAGTGAGCTTCGGAACCCGATAGTTGGTCGATCGATCAAGGAGGTGGTCGATCGACTCGATGAGCTGCTACTTGCCTCTTATAAACTCGTGGATTTGTCTTTTGGGTCTTGGATTGCGCACCAAGCTCGTTCCTTAAGTGATTCCTTTACGTCATTTGCAATGCAGGATACTCGGGGACGGATTTAGCTTGATTTTCCCGTTGAATTCTTCACATTTCTGTAATAATGTACAAAACACGGAAGTAGACGGAAATAGGGAGAAATGCAGCATAAACTACACGAATGAGCTCTGAAATGCGTGTAAAATGGGATGTAAAACATCATATAAAAGACACGCATCAAACTTCCCCAAACCAAATCCTTGCTTGTCCTCAAGCAAGAACTAGACTCGATCTAATAACCTAATGGAACGAGTTCAATCTCAGAGCGAAATGCAAACTGTTAAGCCTAAACCAATTTAATGCACAACCAACAATCAATTAGTAATGTGAATCATGCAAACGAGTTATGTAGTCGTTAAAATTATGCTGAACTGCCAACTGTAGAGACTTATCAAATTGGACTCTCACGGGTCGCTCAAATCACTCAATAAATACAGGTGAATATATGTAAGATAGAAAGAATTAATTTTGTAGTGACTCTCACCTAACTACGACCTATGAAGACATGCCAGCAATAGAATATGAAAATGATCTCTATGACCGTACATATGCATTCCAACCAAACAGATGACCAATGACACATGCCGAGGTATATATGGGATATGTGAGGTATGGGTAAGAAGAGGCAAAACATTTTATGGTAAAGTGGAGGTACAGGTGATCAAGCTAGTACCAAAACGGAACCAAGTGGCGACATCCAACTTCTTGCTCATAATCAAACGAAACGGTGCTATAGCAAGCACAAAGCTCACAATCTCCAAAATACTAAATCAATAAACTCCCCATAGGATTAAATGAACCATAGGAGCAAAAATCGCCAAATAATAAAGACTGAATCATGCGAATTGATTTTTCTTTTTCTTTTTCTTCTTTCGAACTCCAGTCGATCGACCATAAACGGCAGTCGATCGACTGCTTCTGCAGTACAGAATTCTCTTTTTTCTTTTTCGAGTCTTTTTCATCTTTTCTTTTCTTTTTCTTTTTCTATTTCTCCTTTATTTCATCTTCCCAATAACGTCTCAACAGAGCATATGCCACCAAAAATGAGTAACAACCCCAAGAACACAGACTACTAGCTTGACAAAGGACAGGCTAAATGTAGGATGTAGTAAATGGGACAAAAAGGGATATTTTTGGCAATGTGGAGCTTATGGGCCTAATAAGAAAAGGGAAACCTCTACCACATGTGTCGACAAACCACAAACCGAACGCATACAGGTATTAAGCAGATCAAGTTCATATTTATGCAAATTAAGGAAACATGTCTCATAAGGAGTACTACTCACATTCCTAAATAAACCGGTCATAGATGTCACCAGTTATAGGCTCTAAATCTCAGAAATATGATGTAGCTTGACAATTTTCTAAGTCAGGTCTCAAGTCCAGCAAATAATTAACGAAAACTCGTAGATATGCACTTATACGATTCTACTAATAACATGTTAATCTAGCAAGGCTCAGGCAAAACAGGTGCAAATGCAAAATCATCATGGGAATACTACCGTTCCGACTCGACCTATATGCTAAAATAAATGTGCATTTTATGGAAATTTTTTGAAATTTTTTCAATTTTTTTTTTGGGAATTTTGTATATATAAGAGAAATGAAATAAAACAATGCAAAACAAAATTAAACGTGAATGCAAGCAAATGATATGCGACGCAAAACCCTTCCCCAAACCAAATCGCACAATGTCCCCATTGTGCAAAATCATGTAATGAAGAAAAGAGAAATGGGAATTTGCGAGAAAAGAAATAAAATATAATGACATGAAGTAAAGAAAGCAGGAACTCACTAGACTTTAAGCGCAGCAAGGGAAACCTCCCTAAACCAGCGTAAGCTAGGAGGTTTCAGTAGCCAGCAGTGC
The DNA here is from genome assembly GCF_048544455.1 of Silene latifolia. Lineage (NCBI taxonomy): Eukaryota > Viridiplantae > Streptophyta > Magnoliopsida > Caryophyllales > Caryophyllaceae > Silene > Silene latifolia. The sequence goes on along the minus strand of NC_133527.1, from coordinate 131,505,944 downwards.
TACTAATAAGTACCTGAAAGACAGAAGATACCACGCATAAGACTGAGAAAACAATTTTTGAAGCGGTAAAATTGTGCACAAATGAGAAAATCAGAAGAAATAAATAATTTGACGGAAAGTAAAGTGGAGTAGAAGACTCCCTTAAGTCCGCATATCGACCAAACACAGCAGGGGAGATGTCGTGAATAAGCACAGCAGCAGCGGTGGTCGATCGACCACTTAACCTAGTCGATCGACCAGGTAAACATGAACAGTGTCTCCTGGAACCTGCAGATCAGTCGATCGACTACTTGAACCAGTCGATCGACTGAAAACACTTCTGCAACCTCATATTTCTTCGTAATTGCTCAATGATTTGAGCTAACAAGCTCTAAATACCTGCAAGTGCACAATAAGACGCGCCCAAAATTGCGCAAAACCCAGAATAAAGTCTAAAGTGCTTAAGAATCCTAAACAAGCGAAATAAAATACGAAGTTTTCGCGCACACAAAAAGCAATAAAAATTGTTTTAACAAAAGCAAATAAAATGAAGTTTATAACGAGCTCGATCAACTAATAGTTGATCAAGAAGGACCACGGTATGGTCCACTTCGTCGGCTTCTGGCTACTAGAGGTAGCCTCAATGGTGCTCATCTTATCAGCTGCACCCTTCTCAGCTTCAACAGTCGGAGAGCTCAACGGATCAACTTCGTCATATCCCCAATCAAGGGTCTCTTTGGGCTCATCGGAATCCAAGTCGGACTCCTTTGCTTTGACTGACTCGTCATCAACTATCTCATCAATTCCATAGCTCAGGCAACCAAGACCTCCTCTTTGAATGATAGGCTTTGTCGCAGCTAGAGTGACCTGCAGCTCATCCTTCCCCAAACCAGCTCCTGCAATGTCTAAAACAACAGATTCTTCCTCCTTCTCGCTCCCAATGGGGGGCGGAGGGGTCAAAGCACAGAGTAGTAATAGAGACAGCAATTCGGGAAGCACAAAGTACGATTTCTTTTCGAAACCGTATTACAAGTAACAGCCACATGGGGTCCTTCTTTTTAGCGAGTTGGGCAAAAATGATAGAATGTTTCCTAACTTTGAAGGTCAAAGTTCCAGAGCCTACGTCAATAATCGCACCAAAGAAGTGTGCGAAACGGCCTACCTAGGATGATCGGTATATGGGCATCCTCAGGCATGTCAAGGACAACAAAGTCAACAGGGAAGAAAAACTTCCCTATTTGGACGGGTATGTCCTCTAGGACTCCTATAGGCTCGACCGCAGATCGGTCGGCCATCTGAACTGTCATGTCTGTGATAGCAAACCAGGTCAACTTAAGCTTCCTAGCTAGACTCAAGGGCATGACGCTTATACTAGCCCCTAAATCACACAATGCCTTCTCAATTGAGAAGATGCCTATTTTGCAAGGGACGGAAAAGCTACCCGGATCCTCTAACTTATGGGGCGCAGTGTGAGATAGATATGAGCAAGACTCCTTAGTAAGTGCGACAGTGTGCACTATTTCAAGTGACCGCTTTTTGGACAAAAGTTGTTTCATAAATTTAGTATAAGCGGGCACTTGGTTAACTAACTCGAGAAAAGGGACCTGTACATTCAGACTACGGATAACTTTTTCAAATTTGCTGAAAGATACCTGTTCCTTGGTCGGCACTAGCCTCTCCGGGTAAGGGGCTGTAAGAAGTACCTTAGCCCTCTCCTCCAAATCACACGCGCCGACATCCTTGGACTTAGGCTGGAAGTCCGTCACCTTCTCTTTGTTGAAGCTAGACCCCTCCTCAGACCGTCTCAAATGAGAACCACTAACCGTCATTGGGTCGAACTTCGGGACCGGGACTGACCCATCAGCACTCGGGTCTTGTCCTAAAGTCTTCGGGACTGTGGTACCCCGAAACAAGTGGTCTCGCAGATTATTTGGCATCAAAGGACGAAATTCCTCAGCATCAGCAGCGATCTCAGTCGATCGACCACTGTCCTCAATCGATCGACTGAGATGTACAGTTCCAGAAGCCCCTGTAACCCGTGCTTCAGTCGATCGACTAGGTAAATCAGTCGATCGACTGATATACCTGGTAGACGGCTGTTTCTTTGATTTATTCATTGAAGCTTTCTTTTGACTTGTTTCCGGCTCATCTTTTTTGACAGTGTCCTCGACCATGGCAGGACCATCAAGGGTGGACCCGCTCCTCAAGGTGATGGCATTTAAGGTCTCCTTTTGGTCAGTTTGGATCGGCAAGTGTCCGGGAGATCGAGTGTTGCTTTTGCTAGCCAATTTAGAAATTTGGCTCTCTAGTAGCTTCATCCCGGCCTCTCTTGCTTGGAACTCCTTTAGCAACAGGTTCTTAAGCTCGGAAAATTCAGAATTCTGCGATTGTTGCTGCTGCGGCACATAAGGAGGTTTCTGATATTGTTGTTGCTTTTGATGAGGGGGCACATAGGGTTGCTGCTGCGGCGGAGCTTGAGTTGGGTTCAGGACATTTTGGCTCCTCCAACTCAAGTTCGGATGGGTATTCGGCTCATAGTAGGTGTTGGTCTGCCTATAGTGTTAAAAGGCAGTACAAGACTCAAAGTGACTAGGGCAGTTCTTCGAAACGTGCCCCTCAGCTCCACACCTTTCACAGACGAAGGGACCGTCTGACACAGCATTGACTTGGTACATCCCACCTTTAGAGGCTCCTCCTAGTTCATACTTGTCAAATCTCGCAGTGAGAGCCTCAAGTGCAGCAACAGAGGAGGATTCAGCAGCTCTCCTCTGGTTCCCTCTGGAATTCCCATACTCGGCCTTGTGGGTAGCTAGATCGTCAATGATCTTCCACCCCTTGGTTGCTCCCAAATTTTCAGCGAATCGTCCATTGGCTGCAGCATCCAAAATGGCCCTCTGATCGTCGTACAATCCATTGTAGAAATGATTGCACAAGCTCCACTTTTCAAACCCATGGTGCGGTATGGTTCGCACCAACTTCTTAAATCGGACCCATACTTCGTGGAAATTCTCATCTGGCCCTTGTTTAAAGCCCGTGATTTGAGCTCTAATATCAATCGTCCTCGAAGCAGAAAAGTACTTCTTGTAGAATGCCAATGCCAATGAATTCCAATCAGTGATCCCCTGAACGGTTCGGTCCAAATCTCTATACCACTCCCTTGCAGCATCACGAAGGGAGAAGATGAACATGGTCTCTTTGATCTGGTCTTGGGTCACGCCATTTGGTGGTGGGGGTATGGGAAAGCAGAGTCAATAAAGGTCTCCATATGCTTAGCTGCATCTTCATTTGCAGCTCCCCCGAACTGGTTCTTCTCAACCATGCTAATGTATGAAGGCTTTGGTTCGAACTTCCTGGCATCTCCTGGTAATTCCAACCCCTTATATAAGTTTTCAGCTGTCGGCTCAGAATGACTAGCTATACTTGCTTCCTCGGCCATGACTGGAATTTCAGGGAAAGTAATTGTCTCGGCTGAAGCAGTGGAAATGGGTGAAGATTGTTGGTCTTCCTCGAACAGATCGTGCTCGTGATAGCTTGACAGAGTACTCAGCTCTTCCTCTGTCGATAGTATCCTTCGTGCTTGTCTCAAATCGCGCAAAGATCTCTCCAACTCAGGGTCAAATGGCACTAGTTTACCACCCTGTGACTTGCGCATAAGAAGAAACTACAAAAAGAATATAAGAAACGTTTAAGGAACAGAAGTCCCTTAAACTAAGAAAGACTAAAAATAAAAACAACTAAAATTAGGACTATTGCCTCCCCGGCAACGGCGCCAAAATTTGATACCCGTCGTTGTGAGTACCAAAGATAATATTTATAATTCCTATTAAGACTAACCTACGCTAGTGGTAACAGGGTCGAACCACAAGGAGGCAGATGTAAATTCTAGTTGATTTATATTCAGTCTAAGGTAACAATTGTGGGGGTTGAGTTGAGATGGTCTATAGTTAAGAACAGATAAAGATAATAAACTAAAAGATGGTTTAAACAGATAAAGAAAGGGTACTAGGATGATCGGTTCACTATAGCTTCGGCGGCAGCAAACTAAGTCGGTCTGAGTCAACACAGGTGAGGCGGGAAACAAAGAGGTCCTCTCGGTCCACTCTTAACAAATAGCATCTTTCGATCTCGCTATAGGTCCCTAATATCACTAATACTAACTTTCGTTCTGAAAAGTGACTAACGGTCTAAACTATACCTATCTTTCGATCTTAGCACAGTTTAGTCGATTCAATTGATGGTCTAACAACATACCCTATCTTTCGATCTAATGGATTTGTCATAAATTAAGTATCTAACTGGTCGCATGCATTCGATTCGTTAAACACAACATTAAAATCAATTAAAACGAAATAAAGCTCACGAGGTCAGTCGATCGACCGGGTAAGGTGGTCGATCGACCAACGCGCGGGTTCAGGCCGTGTATAATCTAATGCCGCCTATGCTACAATTCGCCTACATCCTAGCACAAACTATTTAGCTACTCATGCTGAAAGTGATACTAATAATAATACTAGGGCATAAAAGAGTTGAATTCATAATTAAAGCGATAAGACAAACATGCAACAATAAAGATGGTTTCGGGAAGCTACTAGCAATTCTAATCTAATAACGAAACAGATGAATTGAAATAGGGCAGAAGAATACCGAGAATAGCAGAAGAATGATTAAGAGCAAGAGCGAAAATTCCAATGCTTACAATATTCCGAACCCTAATTCTTACTCAAAGCGTATGTAAACTTAATGTAAAACTGATAATAAAACTTAGGTAAAAACTGAATAATAGACTTGATGATAACTGAAAGTTTCTAGGTTACGTTATATAGATAGTAACGTAACTTCTTATTTCCTAAACCTAGCATCATGGGCTTGCGCTTCCTCAGTCTTCTAATTTTCGTCTGAAATAGCAGTTGGGTCGATCGACTGATAGGGCTGGTCGATCGATCGTCCTCAAGAAAAAGTAGCTTCGGAACCGATAGTTGGTCGATCGATCAAGGAGGTGGTCGATCGACTGGATGAGCTGCTACTTGCCTCTTATAAACTCGTGGATTTGTCTTTTGGGTCTTGGATTGCGCACCAAGCTCGTTCCTTAAGTGATTCCTTTACGTCATTTGCAATGCAGGATACTCGGGGACGGATTTAGCTTGATTTTCCCGTTGAATTCTTCACATTTCTGCAATAATGTACAAAACACGGAAGTAGACGGAAATAGGGAGAAATGCAGCATAAACTACACGAATGAGCTCTGAAATGCGTGTAAAATGGGATGTAAAACATCATATAAAAGACACGCATCACTTATTTGCATATTTATCGTCCAAATTAGATTTAGACGACAAATTAACACTTTTAGCATCAATAGTGCTCGATCGAGTAACATCACCACTCGATCGAGACGTTTTCTCATCAATTTTGCTCGATCGAGCAGTTTGAGATGCTCGATCGAGAGACATGTTTTCCTCAGTGCTCGATCGACCACTTCCATCTCCTCGATCGATCACTTCTTCAGTAAATTCGCTCGTTCGACCATCAGAAACTGGTCAATCGAGTACAGAATGTGAATTAATCACTTTTTCGTTAAAAGACGCCTTTTCATGAACAACAACTTCAACTCTCGAGTCTGGAAATTCAACATTCTCAGTTGGCGTTTTGGGTCCCTCATAAGAAAGACCACTCCTTAAACTGATCAAATTTACCGTCTCATGTGGTTTCTTGTCAGGTTATGACGGTAATTGGCCCGGTTGTCTTGAAGCTTGCTTAGTAGCCAATTGAGCTAATTGGGACTCAAGCAATTTAATAGAGGCATCTCTCGCTTGGTCATTTTTCTGCAATTTAATTGGCAAGTGTTTGCACTACTGACTTCAGCTCTGCTATATCATTATTACCACTAGAATAGGCACCTTGCTGATGCGGCAGTGGGAAAGATGGAGGCTTTTGTAAGCCTTGTTGTTGATTTCGATGAGGTGGAACGTAAGTCTATTGTTGCTGCAGTGGAGTTGTAGGATTCAACACATTCTGGTTAGACCACCTCAAATTGGGATGGACTCCAGCTTGGTTAAAATAGGAGCCTCCTTGCCTAAATTGTTGAAAGGCATAGACTTGCTCCTTCTTAGCTAAACACTCCACTGCAGTATGGCCATCTGTACCACATCTCTCACATGAGACGGTCTCTTGTCTAGACAACAAATGAACCGTCTGTTGATTTCCCGCAGCCTGCAATTCTAGCTTATTGAATCTTGCATTCATGGCTTCCAGTTGAGCCATAAGTGCACTACTATCTCCAGCAACTGTTCTAGTACCACTTCTTGGGTTCCCATATTCAGCACAATGGGTAGCCATCTCCTCTATAATATGCCAGCCCTTATCATCATTAATATTCTTCTGAAATTTTACATTGGCTGCAGCATCTAAAATAGCATGGTGGTCACTATACAACCCATTGTAGAACTGGTTTCACAAAAACAACTTGCCAAACCCGTGATGTGGGATAAATTTAACCAGCTTCTTAAACCTACTCCATGCTTCATACAAGTTCTCAGTCGGATTTTATTTAAAACTCGTAATCTGCCCTCGCAATGCATTAGTTCTCTGTGGAGGGTAGTATCTCTTGTAAAAGGCAAGAGCTACGGTATCCCAATCAGTAATCTCAGCTATAGTCCTATCCAAGTCAGTCAACCACTCCCGAGCTCCATCAGTAAGAGAAAAAGGAAATAAGACCTCCTTAATCTTCTCTTGGGTCACTCCCTTAGTAGCAGGAATGGTAGAACAATAATCTGTGAAGATCTCTATATGCTTCTTCGGATCCTCACCAGCTACTCCTCTGAGCAGGTTTATTTCTCTCTACCAGATTAATATAAGAGGGGCGAATATCAAAGGTACTCCCCTCATCAGTTTAAAGCTTGAAACCCTTAGGAATAGAATCAGCTGTCGGCTCAGAATGACTAGCAATATTAGAAATCTTTGCAGATTTAGTAACGGTTGCAGAAATAAAATGTCTTCCCCTAAAGACTGAGCTTCTGAAATAGTGAAATTTTCTAGAACTGGGTCAAGAGTACTCAAGTCTTCCTCTCGACGAATCTCCCTTAATAAGTTTTGTCTACGGCGAAATGTCCTCTCTAGTTCAGGATCAGCTGGTACTAACTCTGACCTGTTGGACCTGGGCATAAACAAAACTAAGAGAAAATAAGTAGAACTGTCTCAAGGAATGAAAAATCCCTTGAGACTAAAACAAACTAAAATAAAACAAGTAAATAAAATAGTTTCTTCCCCGGCAACGGCGCCAAAATTTGACACGGCTGTCGCAACCTATCAAAAATAAACCTAACCGGCTCTAACTAATGTAGCAGAGGTAAGTCGGGTATCGTATTCCACAGGGAGGCGGTCACTATCTACTTGTTATTTAGTCTGTCTACGGTCACAAAATGGGGGGTTTGATTGATCTGTTTTAACTAAACTAATGAACTAAGTTAAAACAATAAAAGAAACAACAATAAAAAATAGCAAGGATGAGAGAGAGAGTGTGATCAAATAAAGAGAGAAATGCTAGGATGTCGGTTCACCGTGATATTACACAAGTCAACTAAAGGTAAGGTCAGTCGGTCTGATGTGAGAAGGGTAGTGGAAAGGTCCTTCCGGTCCGCTATCCACCCTAGATTCTTCCTAAATAGCTTACGCTCTTATTAGGGTAGTCTATTATTCATAGCAGGTATGTTCATTCCAATCTTCCGATCTAGGTCTGAATTTAACCGGATTAATTAGATTAGTTGCGTGCACTCAACCAAGTAATCACTGGTATATTGCTATAAAACAATTCTCACATTAAAAACCTCCTAAACTAATTATCGCGTCATTGTTTTACTATCATGGCTCCCCTAATCCTAGAAACAAAGAACTTAACTACTCATAATGATAAATAAAATAATAGCGATTGATAAAACAATAACAAACATGGTATTAAGATGAATAAAGGGAAATTGAATAAACTAAATATAAATTCTAATAACTAACAGCAATTAAAGGACAAGAAAATAAGTGTTGTAAAAGAGAATTAAATTGAATAAGGGAGAGTAAATAAATTACACAATTCGAAGATCTGGAAAATGAAAGCAAAGCAACGTTGAACAAGAGTCTCGAAATTAATGATAGATTACAGAATAATGAAAGATTAAAAGATACCTAAACCTAATTAAGTCTCTCCTATTTATAGGAAAGATATTTTATTAACCTAAATACGTAACTTAAGATATTAAGTAAATAAGTTCACGCAAGAAAAACATGCATCAGATAACAAAGTGTTCGATCGAGCACTTTGATACTCCTCAATCGAACAACTCCCATCAAAAACCTCTCGATCGAGTATAAGAACAACTCGATCGAGGAACACCAAAAAGCCACCTCTCGATCGAACATAGCAGGAGTTCGATAAAGGGTTCTTCAGCACCAAAAAGTTCTCGATCGAGTAGCTAAGCCATCAAAAGCTCTCGATCGAGGGATATACCAGTGAACAAGCCATAGGACGTTGATTTAATTTCCAAGACGACTTTACGCATCCCGAGGCAGTAGTAGTCCTGCTCCAATTCTTCCATCTCCTAAATGCGAGCTAAAGGGACAATTCCAAGCTCAGTTTTGCTTCTTTCAGGTCCATTTCTGCAATTAAAGCCAAACGAACCAAAGTAGACTATTCGGGGCATTTCGTAGTCTAAAACTACGGGAATTGCATAGAAATGCGTGCAAATAAGGCTTAAAAAGACTATAAAAAATGCACACATCAATATCTAATAAAGTTCGATTCCTTCTTTCAAGTACACCATTCAATTGTGGTGTGCCTGGAGGAGTCAACTGTGAAACTATTCCATAACCCTTCAGGTGATTATCGAAGTCGTTACTTAGATATTCCCGTCCATGATCTGATCGTAAGGTTTTGATGTTTCTTTGAAGTTTGTTCTCTACTTCACTTTGAAACTCCTTGAATTTATCAAGAGTTTCACTTTTATGTATGATTAAGTAGACATAGCCATATCTACCAAAATTATCAGTAAAAGTGATGAAGTAGTCATGACCACCTCTAGCAGTGATTGTCATTGGTCCACATACATCGGTATGTATAAGACCAAACAACTCACTCGCTCGTGTACCTTTTCCAAAAAAAGGAGCACGAGTCATTTTGCCAAGTAAACAAGATTCGCATATTCCATAAGATTCAAAATCGAATGGCGTGAGAACTCTTGTGGACACAAGTCTCTTTATACGCTTCTCGTTTATATGACCTAAACGACAATGCCAAAGGAAAGATTGATCAGAATCACCTGTTTTAACCCTTTACTGTCTATATGATAAACATCTTTAGTTAGATCTAGAATGTATATTCTACCAATTGCTATGGCTTGACCATAAACGAAATCATCATATGAAAAGGTGAGACAATTGTTTTCAATCACAAATGTGAAACCTTCTGTCTCTAGCACAGAAATGTAAATTATATTCTTGCTTAGAGTTGGTACATAATAACAATTATTTAAGTATAACTCTTGGCCTGATCCTAATTTGATTACATATGTTCCTACAGAAACCGCAGCTACTCTAGCTCCATTTCCCAAACGTAGGTCAATGTCAACTTTAGGTAATCGTCATACGTTAACTAACTCTTGCAAGTGATTACAAAGGTGTGAACCACAACCAGTACCAAATACCCATGTCATGGTACTAGCATAGTTTATGTCTATCATTTAAACATTGGAGGAAAAAGAGCTTGTTAGCGTCATACGTTCAGCTAATTTATCGTCCAAATGTTCATGATATTTTCTCTTGAACCCCGTCTTATCTTTAACATATAAAGCTAGGCATTATTTCCCAAAACTCCCACTAAATTGTGCATTATTCTCTTGATAAGAGGATTTATCAACGTTTGTTGCACAATTATAAGATTTGGTAGAATTAGATTCAACTAAATTGCACATTGTTTCGTCTGTTCCAATGTCTTTATGGAGATTTGTCTCTAAATTATGATAAATATTATTTTCCAAGTAAACGCTTCCCAAGGACATACGGGGTTGTGAATTTTGAGAAGTGGATTGGTCGTGGATAATTATCATTGCACGATGATATACTACAAAACGGAATAAAGGAAACATTAACATTCATCGTATAAAATAACTCGAGAAACAATTTCAACCGAGTTTAAAGAAATTAACATTTATATAATGATCTCTCACCCAAATTGTATAAATGATCCCGAGATCCGTCTCTAAATAAATCTCGGCCCAGTGACGCCAGACATACGAGATTTAAATAAATATGGTGAGTCAACCATTTGACTGATTCTACTCCTAGAACTCTCGGTCGATAGATTTCAATTAAATCCATCTCCTAGCCCCGAAATACAAGACTGGGCTCGGTGAAGCCAGACATACCAACCTTGCAATTCCGTTGAGTCCAACCAACTTTTATGTGTAATAATGATTATTACCCTACTTACCTAACTTAAAAAGGGAACGCCCCGGTGAGCCAAACCCGCCCCTAATGAAGAAGGGATTCATAGGTGCTATTAATTGGTAAGGCTAATCTCAATTTAATTAATGTGAGAGATTTTGTCAATTTATCATCTATCACCTCTAAGTGAAATAAATTGGTGAATTCTAGATAACTTTAATTGACAATAGACGAAAACAAATAAAATTCATGTAATGGAGATTTAGAATGAATGCATTAAATAAAATACATGTGAAAGACGATCTCTAGTATGACCACCTAATCTAGTTAATCTAATTAACTATTACAACTTCGGAAACCAACTCCTTTGGTCCCTTGAACTTCATTGGAACGCCTTCCATTATAGCTTGGCCTTTTGAGAACTCCGATCTTCATCGGAACTCCTTTCCGAAAGGCTCCGTCTTTAGGACACCACTGGTCTTCCTAACAAATAATTACAAGTATAAAATGAATTACATAGCAATTCCTATTATACATTTATAAAATTAAAATAAAGTTAAATCTATTAATAATACAAAATGGCGATACGAGATCGCTATTAATTACAAACCAAATCGGTATTCCCTTACATTACGAGTAATACCAATTTAACTAACTAGGCCATACTAGAAAAATTACATGAATAAATTACATAAATTTAAATCACATTCATCTAACAAAATCCAGAATATAAATCATATTTAAACATGCTCTAAAATGCCAAATAGTCCTATAAACCATCAGTTTGATATAAAGCTCGTAACTTTGGTTAATTAAGCGGTTTTTAACCATTAAAAACACAAATTAGTACTTAAATCAAGTTTAAGCACTAAAAAACTTTCCAACCTGATTTGGAACTCAAAATTGGTATTCACTAATTTCATAATGATATCATGACCTTTTATGAATTATTGCTAATTAAAACTTATTTAATCATATCCTTTATGAAATAAATCCAAATAAATAAACAAAATTATGGACAAACTTGAAATAAAATTTTTATTTATTTTGGAACATTTCCAGGAACTCAAAACTTCAAAAAGATTTGTCCAAAAAATTATTTTGTATTAAATACACAATTTAAACCTTGTTTTCGCAATTTTGATAAATTAATTCTAAATTAAATACAAACATTTCGAAAAATCATGAAGTAAAACTTTTTAATATTCTGGAACATTTTCCAGAACCTGAAAATGTAAAAAAATTTAACCAAAATATTTGATTAAAAATTTGAGAAAAATATGGTTACATTTTATCGGTTTTATCACATAAAAACCAAAACACATGCAAAAATTAATCAAACCAATTTTCTAAATTTACATCCAATGTATACAACATTAAAATAACCTTAGATAGATTTCTCATACCATAAAATTCATTTTTATGATTTTTAACGAATATAATCACATTTTATTGACTTTTAGCCATTAAAATCAATAACCATGCAAAATTAATCAAATTAATTTTCAGCTTTTTACTTACTATAAGTAAATCATGCATGTATGACTATATAAAATTTTCACGGCCAAAATAAACATGCAACTTATTTTAGTTAACAATTAACCAATTTTATGCATATTAAGTCGGTTTTAAGACGAAAAAATTACTTAATTAGAAATAAAATTCCATAATTAACCAAATTTGACCAAAACCATTTTTAGGTCAGAATGTATACATGCAACCAAAATTTTCATGCCAAACTATTTTACACAAAAAAAATCCGGTTTTATAAAGTCATCTTATAACTCGATAAAATTGTGAAAATTCGACATGCATGCAACAACCTGGCTCTGATACCACTTGAAGGTACTAGATCCCTAATTAGACACCGCTAATTATTTAATAAATTACTTGTTAATTTAGTCTTAATGATCTAATTACATGCAAACTTATAAGATGACTAAAATGATAAAAGAAAAGTATTCCTTACAATGCCTAAGGAAAAATTTGGGCACAACACAAGAACTCCTTCCTTGTATCGTTCTTGTGCTAAAAACTCAAGGATGAACCTCCAATCTTCAAATCACCATAGTAGGTGATCTCCTCTTGATTGCACCCAAGATATCACCCAAAATTCTACTAATATTAACTAGATATTATGTAGAATGTTACCTTGAAATAATATTACAAATTATTATTACTATATTAATAATTGATGTATATATTATTTTATGTGAGTTTTGTATATAAAAATAACAAGAGAAAATTGAAGAACATTCTCTTGTTCTTAGAAGACCAAACCGGCGAAACAAGGAGAAAAGGCCAATTTTTCCTTCTTATTTTCCAACCCTCTAAATGATCAAGTGAAGGGGGTATATATAGTACTAAAATGTAAACAAATGAGGGACATAAGTTAGTGGGACTTGCCAAACCATATGTGATGAATATTATCATCAAAAGTGGCGGCACATGTGTATCGGGTCCATTTCGACTTCTGACATTTATCCCACATATGCTTATAAGTCCTATATTTAATTATCTTATATAATTAAATATTAATTTAATTATTTAACACTTAAATAATATAAATTAATAAATGATGTTCACCCAACTTTCAAGTATTATTAGACCATTTTATCAATATAAAATGTGTCCCATAAAACTTTGTTAGCTAATTTTACAACCTCTTTTAAATTTAATTTGCTAATTACCTCTGCCTCAAACATAATAAACTCATCGTATTAAAACTAATACTTTATCATTAAATAATACTAATTTAGTCAATTAACCATTAATTACTAAATTTTTATCTCATTTAATCACATTAATAAGATATAATATTTATTACTTAATTATCACATAATATGATAATAAATATACTTTACAACTCACTTGACTAACCATTAGTCAATATATATATTTCAAGGAACTAATTATCCAAATAATTAGATTTCCATTTGGGCTCCATCCTATAGGTGTGACCTCGAGGGATCAACTGATCACCGCTGTCATACGACAGTAACGTCAAACTCTAGTAACCTGAGCATTACCGATTTATGTTAATAAGTTGACAAATAAAAAACATTATTTCCCTGATATTCCTTTTACGAGATTTATTATGTAGACGCACTATTGAGGAGGACACTACTCCAACAAAATTATCTGCCACTGGGAGGGCTCATACAAAATCACCAAGATCCTAAGGCCGAACACTTACACCGTGGCCACTATATATGGAGTTGAATTGGAGGCACACTGGAACACTGACACCATCAAGAAATATTACTTCTAAATAAAGGCGGCGAACCCGGAGCAAGATAAACCTAGCTTAATTTTCTCTTGTATTTTCACAAGCAAGCCGGAGGATGATCACGCATGTAAACGACTCCGTGAAAAGTTGTAACCAGACCTCTTGAAAGCAATCAAATAAAATGTGTTGCAATGAACTTATAAGTGCCATTCTCTATTACAACCGATAGGCATAGGGGCAACAAATTGTCACACAACAAATTCCCAGCTAAAAATACCGGAGTAGGCAGGGACACCATAAAGGATACGAATAAGTAGGTGGAGACACATGTAAAGGGATACTTTGACGGAAATGCGGGATAGGCATGGACCCCCGTAAAGGGACATCCGAACCGAAATGAAGAAGTAGGCGGAGACACTTGTGAAGGGATACTCTGACTGAAATGCCGGAGTAGGTAGAGACACCCGGAGCGAAACGAAGAAATAGGCGGAAACACTTGTAAAGGGATACTATGACTGAAATGTCGGAGTAGGCATGGACACTAGGACTGAAACGAAGAACTAAGCGAAGATACCCGTAAATGAATACTCTGACCAAAATGTCGGAGTAGGTAGAGACACCCAAACCGAAATGAAGAAGTAGCCGGAGACATCCGTAAGGGAACACTACGACCGAAGTGCCGGAGTAGGGAGGGACACCCAGACTGAAACGAAGTAAGTAGGGACACCTACAAAGGGACACTGAGGCTTAAGCGAAAACATACAAGCAAGATAAAAAATAGACAAAGCACTACAACATTTAACAAAAGAAAATGTTCCAAAGTGTTACAAGCCAGTTGGGCCGAATAATGGAGTTAACCCCTAAATTGGCGGTCGTCCGTCCAAAAAGGACCTAACTCCGCTTAATCTATGCTAAAATCAAAAGTAAGCAAAAAAGCGATTAAAAGGTAGGTAGGAAAAGGACCAATCATGCCCCCACGAGATGACAACACAGCCATGTCTTAAAGAACCAGATCATGTTGTCCCGGCGCAGGGCACGAATAACAGAATGACAGACAGAATCCCTATTTCGAGGATGATCTCACCGAATTCGGATCAACATCATTTTGGGCATGAAGAGTGTAATACCCCGTATTTTTCAATGGTGCACTCGGCCAAGTACCGATGAGTACCCGACCGAGTGGCACCCTAGTCGACTGAGTATGCTTACAGAGTGTCCTTTTGGGGGATTGTACTTGACTCTGATTGTGACTTACTAGGCCGAGTGGCTGGTGCACTCGACCAAGTGTCGTTGTTCAATCCTTTTTCCACGTGTGGGTTTTGTCATTGGGCTTTTGTATTTAAGCATTGTTTTCAGATTTTGCGCTCCAATTTCTATTCCTTGTCATTTGCTTACATTTGTAAGTTTATACTCACCCTTTTTCCTTCATTCTTTAATTAGTAAACCCTAACTCCTTAATATGTTGTCTTATGAAATTTAATTAGGGTTCTGCCTAATTAAGTGGGTTAATTAAGGGGTTAATTAATATTATTATTATTGTAGTATGTTATGGTGATAGTTAGTCATTAATTGTGTAGGGGGAGACTTCATTGAGGAGTCGTTCTAGCTTTCTTGCCTAATTACTTGGAGATTGCATGAGGTAGGGTTTCCCTACTTAGCTTTGATAATATGGGTGTTTACTCTTGCATTAGTTGTCAGGAATTACATAACAGATGTGGTAGTTGCATGATAATATGAGTAAGTAAGTAATTATGGTTTGGTTGCATACTAATGTTGGATGTTCATCATAACTAGTGAATGGGTATGTGAATTTGGCATCATGATATCACTTAGTTGCATTATAACATGAATTCGGAAGTTTGTCAATTGATTAATTGCTTTATTAGTAAACATGTGGATTCTTGTCATAAGATGGTTTATTATTGTGTGGAAATTCTTATTGGCACAATGTGCATATTGGGTTTATTATGTTTGTTGGAGGTGGTAAATGGAGGATTTGAGTATCATGTTGGTTGTTGTTAAGGAGTCGTAAGACGGTTGGGAAACCGTCTTACACTTGGGTCGCCTCTTGGAGCTTCCCACTCTAAGAGGGACGTGCACGTTAATGGTTCGAGTTTGGATGGACTCGTGTGGTAATTGAGGCACGACGTCTAGCAGCGATCCGGTTAGTACCTGGGTCCGGTACCACGAGTGTGTCCTGAGTACTTTATTAGGGACTGCGGTCCGATTGTTAGTGACGGTGTTGCGATACCGTCGTCGGATTTGATATGTACTAGATATGAAGTTTTGATAACTTGCATTGTTACATCATCATTTCATATCATAAACATTTAGTCTACCACATTCATATGATTTAATAGACATTTGTATTATTGAAGCTAACCAAAGTGTTTTAAAATGTCTGTGGTGATCCATATCATGATTTTCAATCATAACGGGAGCAGTGACTTGAAAGGTACCTTATTCATATTTTGCTTGGAGGCTTGGGCGCGGTCCTCGTTTAGCATGTCACCACCTTTTGCTTATCATAGCTCTTTGATATTACTAGACTCCATTTGTTTTTATTGGGTTGTATAACTTGCGATTGCCATTTGAATCCCCGAACATGAAAAATTAACTTAACTATCCTAACATTAAACTTATCTATGTTAAATCGCTTCATCTCGTTTGTTCGCACTACAAACTTGGGAATCAAGTCATGTGACACCTTCATAGCTTAGGATGGCCTTAAGGGAGGCCTCCCAACATATGGGGGTGTTACAAAGAGCCTAATCTTAGTCAAAACCATGATCCACAGTATCGACAACCAGGTAAACAGAAATTCCCTCAGGCCCAAAACTAGCGGCATCGTCGGCACCAATGACAACATCACCATTATTGTCCTCAATAGCCAAAAGGTCGCAATGAGCCTAGTCGAAATTGGAGTCAACTCGCTTGATGTAACCACACATCTCCTGATCACATTCATCATAACCCTTTGTGACCGCTTCACTAGATACCTCATTTCACTAGGCAATCGTCTCTCCCATCTCTGTTACAAGCGCTGCAATGAGAGGCCATCTCTACCTCCATGTCATGGACATCGGCCCGTGTGTTTTTCATCTTAGAAAGAACCCCCTGGTTAATCATACTAATGTAACACCCCCTTATTACCCGACCAAGGTAGTTGGGAGATGTTACCATCTCGGTTTCCCAAAGCGGTGTAATTGGAGTTGCAATTAAGAAACAATTAATATAAACAAAGTATTTAGTGGATTTCATAACCATAAATGAATAACTAAAATGAATGATACAACTCATGACTACTATCCTATTCTAATGAGATGACACTCGGCTTTAAGTCCAAAGTTCAACCCGTCTCCCACGTGACACCAACTCAACCTGTACTAAACCTACTCCCCATTTGATCGAAAATATCATATGGATCGACACACGCCACCCCGGAAATAGGTGACAATTACACAGACACATAACACGTCAGTTTCAGTACTTTAATATTAGACACAACCTAGTAAGTGAATATGCAACATGCTAAAAATATAAATGAGATACAATTACCATGTCAGTACTGGGACACGCCCAGACATACCCATAACCACCAGTGCCAAGGACACGCCTACGACATTACATCTCACCATAAGGTACCGAGACACGCCCAGATGCACCGGGTCTGGAAGACAACCGGATCCCCTTAAGACGTCGTGTCTCACCCGCACGCGTATCTCCTAACTCAAGCCATTAACGTGCAAATCCCTCTTGGAGTGGGAAGCTCCAAAAGGAAATCTGAGCGTAAGACAGTTTTCCAACCGTCGTACATCCTGAACAACCAAGTAACACTACCAATGATCTCCAATATAATACAACAATGGTCATACATGGAAAATTTAATACAACACCAATTATATGACTCATCATGAACTCAATTCCAACATATCATGGATAAAACTTCCTCAAGTACCAACATGATATCCAAATCGACTCATACATGAAATAAGGATGAAAGATACATAAATAGGCGCACAAAAGATTTAAATCGAATAGGATAAACCTACCTTTTCTCATTCTTCACAAGCTACGCGAATCCGACTCGATTCCATCTCATAAAACCGTATCATCCTAAACAAATCATACAACACCATCACAATGCATTCCACACTACAATACAATATGAAACTCCTTGTTATTAGCCACTAATTACACATATTACATATGTTAATTATTAATAAATCTCCCCTAGTAAAAACCCCAAAATTGAGATTAACACAAGACATAGGAGAAAGGTGGGATTTTGACTTACAAAGGTAGATCAGGGATTAGGAGGGATGTTACATCTTCAATCCAAGCTTGAAGGTTATGAAAGAGGTTTAGAGAGCATCTAGAGAGAGGGGAGAGTGTTTGTGATGAAGGAGAAGAAGAATGAAAGGGATAAGAGGTTTGGATAAGGTGTAATCCCAAAAAAATGATTTATCAGGTATTGCACATCGCCACTCGGCCAAGTGACCGGTTCACTCGACCGAGTGCCACTCACTCAATCGAGTATATTCTTTACTCGACAGAGTGCCCGCCACTCGATACGCTGGGAGCTCTACTCGGTCGACTGCGAGTTTACTAGGTATAGTTTAGATCTTACTTAGTGTAATGTACGGTCATCCTTTACTTCCGAGTATACGTGGGTTCCCTCACGTGTCCCGAGGTCCTTTGTGGTCCCAAAATATTTGGGTATTACAATATTTTCCCTTTAAAATGAACTTCATCCGCGAAGTTCACCACGCACTACCCTTTCCTAACCTTCCCTTGAGTCTGCTCTCATCTCCTTACCAATTCTCACCTTTCTCTTGTAATGTCGGCATCTTTCTCGTCTCTCTCTCTCTCTCTCTCTCTCTCTCTCTCTCTCTCTCTCTCTCTCTCTCTCTCTCTCTCTCTCTCTCTCTCATGGTCCTCCGTATACATCCGTACACGTATAACACTCGTATATCATGCTTGTTTTTGTAGTTTTCCTTCTTTGACTCTTAATTGTTACATTTACTCCCCCTAAAAGAGAACTCCGGCCCGAAGTTCAACACTAGTCTTACATGACACTTTCTAGGTAACCCACCCCTATGTTGAACTATTATGCACACAAACAATCCCGACTTGCTTGACTGTATCCGTATGTCATTCATGACAACTAAGTCTATATCTACACGATGAGGTTTATGTATATGATTAACATACGACCTTGCGACCTAGTAGACACTACATGACTAAGCCCAAATACTGTTTATACACATTATATCATTCATATACCGTATCAAATCCGCCATCGTTTCGTATTAACATTCCTATTTACAACCGTCACTATATATGTTCATGTGTTTTAACACTTACCATATAACATGTGTTTGTTATTATCGTTTAACTTATCCATATATTATCACGCAAGGCATACATGTCGTATATTCTTGTCATATACTCTATGATATCACTCAAGCACTTGTAAACTTGATTACACTTGCACATTACGCAAACAAGCAATATAATCAAACGTAAACAATTCATGAAAGTCTACCGCATAGTTACTATGGTCGCTTGAATATTAGGAAGTTGGTATAGTCATAAATCAAGGTCATATACCTCATACTCGGTCGAAAGCTCGTAAAAAAATGGTCAATTCTCCACTACTCGGTCGAATATGGGTACCACTCGGCCGAGTAAAAGTCACTAGATCGAGTGTATATGCTTACTTAGTCGAGTGGAGGCTTCCAGATTCTGCCAACAGCCCACTCGGTCGAGTGAGGAGGCTCACTCGGTCGAGTGTATGGGGCACTCGGCCGAGTGCCACTGGGCAGTCTTGATTTCGGCCAATAATGGTCTATAAGCTTACCTATTATCACGCATATATGCAATTGAGTCCCAATGGTTATCACTACACCATTCTACCATACAATGTCTACTATTTTGGCCTTATGGCCGGGATTACAACACAAAAAAATAAATTGTTTACAGTTCAAATGATAAAGAAGGAAATGCCTCATGCAGTTCCGAGTCGCAATTTCACCACTACTTGGAGGGCTTCCTTTTTTTACCAATGTCTGTGACCTATTTCGCCCACCCGGACCAGTTCTTCACCGCTTTGCCTCTATTTCCCGCTTGCTCCTCGTCCTCTTATCCCCTTCCTCTTATTCCTCTCCCCTACGTGCCCTCTCCTCCTAACCGCCACTGTGGTCCATGCTTTCCGCCGCCCCAAATGTTTCCGCCCCGCTTCCACCTCCTTGGAAGATGTTGTTAAAGTGGGTTCCGGCATCACCCATCCATAGGTCACGCAAGTGTCCCCCAAAAGGGAAGTTGATGCCCCAATCCGATGGTTGGACACGATAGGCTCTAAAGACTCCGGTGGTGTCTCCGTCCCCTGACCAAAAGCTAGGACGATGGGTGGGTCTCACTCCGGGGTTATATGCCACCTCGTTCATGTCTCTTAACACGAGGTCAGTGTTCACTCGATGGATGAGGAACGACATGGGGTAGTTGGAGTCAAAGGTGGGTTGAGTTCGGCCAAAGTTCCCGGCATAAGGTGGAGGCATCATAGAAGTAGGCATAGGATTAGGGAACGATGTAGGAGCTCGTTCAACTTAAGCACGAGGTGAAGAAGGTAGTGGAAGGGTATATCGTTCTATGGCAGCATCTTTAATGTCAAAAATGAGGCTACTAGGAATGGTGTAGCATTGGGCACGAGGGCGAGGTGATCCCGCTCTCTCCAAGTGTGAAATCGGGGATAGTCCTCCATTGGTGGGGAGTTTTATATGCCAAGGCTCGTCTACCTTCCAAGAATAGGTACCCTCCTCCGCCCCATCTACAATCAGAAACTTACTTTTCAATCACGCAAGATCAAAGTACACAACTCCCCTAGATATAGGCGCGTCCACCGCCCCCGGCGCATAATCTAGAAGGTTCTTAGTTAACCTAGTCACCAAGGCCCCATAATCCAAGGACCACTTGTCCGATTCAGTCATCCTCTGAAGGGCAAGGCACGCCATAGATACGACATTAAAGTAGAAACGCTTACTCGTATATTAACACCTCCGTGGAGTTGAGTTTGCACGGGTCCCTCCTCCCATAAATGAGGTTGGTCAAGGAGTGCAAGAAAACATTTAGGAGGAGGCACTCGACATCACTTGTTTTCATGTTACTTAAACCGGTCTTTCCCTTACTCATATAGAGATGAAAATACCTCGAGGCTTTCATGCCTTCCTCAATCTTCTCATGGTGACCCTCGACTCGCTTACCCACTCGCAAGTGGTCGGCAAAGGCGTCACTGGTTAGGTTGAAGGTGGTGTTTTTGATCCTAAATCTCACGGCATGGGTATCCTTATAGTAGGTAAAAGAGCTTAAGAAATTGAGAGTGAGGTTATGGTAGCTTATTTCCTCTAGGTTGTACAATCCTTCTAACCCAAGGATCAAGAAGATGTCATGTAACTCCTTCTCTATTCCCAAGGCCTCCAAAGTACTCACCGACATACACTTCGTCGTGGCCACCCTTCTAGTGCCTAGAACCTCAAAGTTACTCCAGTGATCTTTGCTCCCAAAGGCTATCACCGGGTAGCCCGGAAGCATAATAGCGGGTGGTGCCTCTTGTTGTTGTTGACGGGCGTTCCTTCCGCGACCGATTCTAGTGTTCCTTGACATGGTACAAGATGAAATTGAAAGATTCATATATCTCTTATTAGACATCTCTAATAACTAAGTGTTTATTAGTTTAGTCATAAACTAAAACGAACTTATGCATGCATAACAATTTAATTAAAAGAGAAGAATTTAGACATTCTTACAAGGAGGGCCGAAATTTTTTTTATACTAATTGGTCTCCTACCAAGTTAGTCTTCTTAAGAATAATCCAAATGCCCCCAAAAACTTAGATCTAATAGCAAGATCCATTCCTTGAGGATTTGTACCAAGGAAATCCTTCTTAATACAAATATTATTTTGGTTACTTGAAATTAATATTTGTGTCCTTAAAATTACTAATATTATAAGATTACTACTTCTAGTAATTAAGGAATAATATTAGAGATTTATGTGAGAGTTTTCTAGTGTTTTCAAAAATAAAAAATAGAGAGATGAGTAATCACTAAAAGTAGAATATCTTGTATGAATGAATTGTGTATGTATTAGAAGAGAAAAACTCCTCATCTTTCTCTAGGGTGGCCGGTTTATACATATGGGAAGATTGCCCAATACCTTTGCTAGTTGCTCTTCACAAGAGTGTAGGTGTGCATGGCTATCATTTGTAGGTAATGATGATGCTTCCACTAATAAAATAATTAAAGCACAATAACACCCTAAAATCCCTTTTACACGGCTCACATGGATAATATGGATCCATTTTAACTTTGTCAATATGTTAATTTGTATTGTGTGACAAATGGGACATGTTACTAGACATGTCATTTAAATAATGCATTTTTAACAAATTAAATATCATTATATAAATGAAATAAATCACATACAAAAATTAACTAGTAATTCATAATTACAATTACTTAAAATGGGTCATAGAATTATAAATCACAACTACTTGTATTTATAATAAACAATTCATTCTTACATCAATTGTTTCATAAACAATAATAACCTAAGTAATAAAACAATTTAATTACTTAGTAAGAATCTTATTTAATCGAATTACAATAAGATACGTATTATAACTCACAAAATCATTCGTTCAAATTTAAGGAATTAACTAACTTGTATCGTCATACAATTAATTAATTAGCCAATTAAGAATGTTTCCCTAGAGGTATGACCTTAAGGGATCAACTGATCACCACCGTCATACGACAGTAATGTCAAACTCTAGTCAGCCAATCATTACCGATTAATGTGGATCAGTTGATAATAAAATGTTACAATCCCTTATGTATTCTTAATATGATATTTAAACATTTGATCGCATTATTGTCGAGGACACATACTCCAACAATCTCTCACTTGTCCGTGACAAGTGTGCGTCACCAATTCTCTTGTCCTATTACTATCTCCCACTCAATGCAAGGTGTCTTGCAGGTCGTACTTGCATTTGATCATATCATGAGTGGTTTCCTCGATCTGGAGAATAACTGTTTGACCGGAATTATCTACCATAGATACCTTCCGAGCGTGGCCACGCATTTTCAGTTCATCGCTCCTCGAGTGGCCTTGAGATATAAGATAACCCTGACTGGGATGGACAATTCCTATTGTACTCTTCCCTTCGATTAGCCATAGCTCATCATGACCCAAAACATGCCCATTAGACCCCAATTACGAAGGTCGCCGAACATAAATCAAAGTCACTCTGAAACTGTGCCATCTTAGGCGAACAGTCATTAGTCAAAGAATTGACTCATAAGAATACCATAGTAGCTCTCGCCACGACCAGGCTATAAAATTGCCAGAACTCTATAAATGGTCATAAGCCCGACAGAGTGTCCCTCACAGTCTGCCTATGTGGTCGACTAGTCATCTCTCATGACTTTATGGCATTTGAACTTTCCATCAATCGCATCACACTCTAGCTTCTTCGATATGTCACCTCATTCAAGTAACTAGGGGCGAATACTATGTTAATCCAGTTCACTTTAATGGGGTTCAATATTGTCTCAACAACCCATTTGGATGTAACAAAGTACAAAATGAGTTAACGATAACTCAAACAATAAATGTGATTATCACATACGAGTAGTTAATACCATATTACTACCCTATGTCTTATAATCATAAGTGTACCTATGCACTTGCATAACGCAATAAAAGTTTAGCTTGTGAACATGCCATGTGTCCAAGTGTTCAAACTTTGTGAATTGCGATTTCCTTCAATTTCATGTTATCCCTTATAGCATGAATTTTATTAAGTACATGTCTAGACTTCATAATAGACTTAGGTTCTTTAGCTTGAAAGAAGCTCTTTACTGTTATCATATAACTTGTGATGTAGGTTTTGGTGGACAACACTACTTGTATTTTTTAAAGTACACCACCTAATCACAACGTACTTAGGTTCATTTCGTAGAATCTTGCAATGGATGACAATAAAACACTCTTTTTAGTCATTTACTTCTTAGGTCAATAAAATCAGCCTAAGATTTTCATAAATCCTAATGAGTTCAGAAACTTGAGTTTGTGTAACCTCTTAACACACAACCAAGTATCCTTCCTAACTCCAGAACAGACCATTAGTGCTCCTTGAGAATTCATGACGATTCCTTGAGGCTTACCAATAACTCTCATATGGGTTAACTTGTTATCGACTTATCTTGCTCCAAGCATTTAATTCATCTAGGACATGTGCATAATGGCAATACATGACTATACCAATGGCGGAAACATTGGTTATCGAATTCATGTAGACAATAGTTCTTAGGTTCTTTAAATAACCATGACCCTATCATGGTAATTCTATATTCATCAACATGAATAACCTACTTAACTGATTGATTTCTTTAAGATGAAGAATCATAATCAACATAAGATACTTATCTAAGTGCCAATCCAACATCCCATGTTGTAATAGATTCACATGATTTCCAATATCATCCAGAATTGAAAACCTAAATACTTCTTTATAAAAGACAGTATATCCTCGTCATTCCCAATGAGTAATATGTTATGCAATTCATGATTGCTCCCACTAAACTTCATGTCTAAGCATGACTGTCACAGACTCTCACTTAATTCCACACGTTTCGTTTTTGACATCTCATTCGAAACATTACATGAATTGGAATGATCATTGCTTTTCTAA
The DNA here is from genome assembly GCF_048544455.1 of Silene latifolia. Taxonomy (NCBI): domain Eukaryota; kingdom Viridiplantae; phylum Streptophyta; class Magnoliopsida; order Caryophyllales; family Caryophyllaceae; genus Silene; species Silene latifolia. The sequence goes on along the minus strand of NC_133527.1, from coordinate 131,481,555 downwards.
GTTTTACTTAAAACCATATATGTCATTCACATATCCCTTTCAAAATACCCATTTTGGAAAGTGGTCTTAATAACTTACTTATTTCTATAATGAAGTATAACAATGATTTTGAGTCTTTAACATAGCTAACAATTAACTCAGCTTTCTCTCTATGCAACTCTTAATCATAAATTTCCATTTACTTTGGATTGATCTCAACAATCCCAAATAAATCCATTTACTTGCATAGATACCATTTTAGTTTCATAAGGCTCTTAAATAAAATGTTGAAATTTAAAATCTCTAGTTATATTCCTCTATCGATCAAAATCTTACAATCCAAGAACATCTTCTTTTGGTCTCCTCACGTAGTTCCCTCAAGAACATCTTCTTTTTGTCTCCTCACGTAGTTTCCTCAAGAACATCTTCTTTTGGTCTCCTCTATGCGAAGAGTTTGTGGCTAAATTCACTCCCACTCTATCTTTAGAAAAAATGTTGTTTTTCTCCGAAGATAGCTTTGAGCCACAAATAATGATGGTGAAGGAGGAAAACTTATCACATATCAACTTAATAGTGATTTAATCGAGACATGTTAAAAGGATAATATAAACTAGGTGATTTAAATTTTGATAGGTGTATCAAATAAGGTTGGCAACGTTCCCTTGTGTGAGTTCAACAACTCAATCATAACTTCAGAATTGATCTTACATAAGTAAGTTATGACTTTAGTCACAATGGCATGAGGAGAATCGAATTCATAGCTCATGGACATATAATGACTTGATCATTATATTTGTCTTTTGATCAATTGAAGTTGATAAAGATCTTAATGTTTCTAGAAGCAAGTAGTGTATGATGACAAATTTTAGAACAAACGATATGATAAAATAATTGACTTGGGTTGCAAACCAAGTCACCAATATCCAAAATACAACCATTGTTTAAGGAAACAACTAAATTTCTAAGTCGAACGAGGAAATCAAAATAGTTCTAAAACTTCAAAATACAACATGAAAATAAAGGCAAAACAAAATAAAGCCAAGCTTCCATCGATCTAGCACCATGGGCGGCTACATCTAGCTTCCCTCAAGATCTTTTAGGCTTGCTTTTCTTTGCCCTTGTCCTTGCTAGGATGCCCTAATTACAATAAAAAGGATAAATATCACAACCTGTATCAAAATACCAAAGTTGAGATTTGAAACATAAAGATAGGGATTGTAATTTACCTACTGGAATAACTTTTCCAGCTTTGATATTGTCAAGGTACTTAGGACAATTTCTCTTCCAATGCCCAACACCATTACAATAGGGGCATTTGTCCCCGGATGGGGCACCCTTCTTGGGCTTAGAGGAGCTAGCTTCACAAGCTTTTCCTTTGCTCTTGTAAGGAGTTTTCTTCTTTCCCTTGTGACCACCTTTCTTGAAATTCCCTTTGCTCTTTTGATTAATGTTGAGCACATCCTTGGTAGTGCTAGCATTTAGCCCCATGTCCCTCTCGGCTTGCACAAGCATTTTGTGAAATTCATCGAGGGACACTTTCAGGTTTTGCATATTAAAATTCACCCTGAATTGAACATATGCCTTAACCTTGTTTAAGGAATGAAGAATTCGATCAATGATGAGTTTTTCGGGAATCTCTACCTTTTGCATTTTTAAGGTCTTAATATGCTCCATCAACTTGAGCACATGAGGGCTAACTTTTTGGCCCTCCTTAATGTTGAGATCAAAGAATGCGGATGCCGCTTCATATTGAATGATCCTCGGAGCTTGTGAAAACATGGTCACAAGTTTCGTATAAGTGACCTCTACCCAACTATTATAAATGATCTCCAGATCCAAATTCATATTAACTTGGACACGGTGAGCCGATTCATCCCTTATCAATATAACTCGGTGGATTAACTCTTTAATCGATTCTACTTCTAGAACTCTCGGTCGATAAAATTACTCTAATATTTATCTTTAGCCCGGAACACATGCGACTACGGTCACGAATAGTTCCGTTGAGCTCAATCAAAATTTCAATGTAACAACATTTTATTACCCACTTACCCAACGTAACAAGTTTAGCACCCCGGTGAGCAGAGCCTACTTCCTTATGAAATTAGGATTCATGATTTCTACTATTTGGTAAGGCTAATTCTCAATTATTATTTAGTGAGATGTCTTGGCAATTTATTATCTATCTCGTTTTAAGTGAACTAAAGCGGTGAACTACGATAATTATAATTGACACGATCGATGACTCGATAAAATAAAATGCTTGTGTAGTTATGGCGATTTGGCTATGCATGCAAACATATAAAACAAATGCAAAGCGTAAAGATAAAAATCCTAGTATGACCTTCCTAAAATAGTAAATCAAATAAACTATTTACAAATTCGGAAACCAACTCCTTTGGTCCCTTGAACTTCATTTGGCACGCACTCCAAGGCAACACCGTCTTTGTTGGACCGCCTTCTTGAATGGCACCGTCTTCAAGGAACTCCGGAATAAATAAAATACATAGCTTTTCTACTTTATACAATATAAAATAAAAACAAAACAAAATAAAATAAAAGTGATACGAGATCACATTAATTACAACCGAATCGATATCCCCATTCATTTCGGGAAATACCAATTAAAAACTAAGGCCATACTAAGTAAAAATTACATAATTCAAAATTACATAAAATAAAATATGACAATCATACTAAAAATGTAGCATTAATATAAGTATAAAACATGCCATGTTATATGCCAAATCGCCCTATTTAAGCTAATATCGTATATATGGTCCGGTTTTATGGATTATTGTGACAATTAACCTATTAAAATCACAAAATATTACATAAATCACATCTATGTCCAAGTTAATTACCCCAACCATCTTAGGACTCAAAAATTTAGTCATCACTAAACATTTGACAATAATTCAACTTGATATTATATAATTGCTCTTTAATCACTATTATTCATAATAATAAGGAAAGTTCCCAAAAAGTCATAAAAATTTGAAAAATTTGAAAAATTTAAAATCATAATTTTGTATATTCTAGAAAATTCACAACATCCTAAAGTCTTAATAAAATTTGCCCTGTAGTTTATTTTAATTTATTTCACAAATAAATTGCATAAAATATAATTTTAACACTTTAATTCAAAATTAAACATAAAATTACGCAATAAATCAAAATTAAAATTTTAAATATTCTTAACAAGTTTCTAGAACCTGTAAATGATAAATTTTAAGCCAAAATCGAATTTTTATATTCTTGACTATTTAAGTTGCTATTTATCAATATATATCCCATAAAAATTAATAACCATTAAAATCATACAAAAATTAACATGCAACTTTAGATCTGATGTTCATATCAAATATACAATATTGGGAAAAAATTTCATGCCAAAAAATTCAATTTAGCTATTTATGTCAAAAATAGTCACTATTTATTCGATTTTTACATCTAAAAATCACAAATCATGCAAAATTAAGGCCTTATTTTTTCTGGCTTATTTTATTTCGATTCAGTTCACTCAACTCTATTGATTGATTCAGCTCAGATCGATTCATTTAGCTCTATTGATTCGATTCATTTCGATTGATTGATTCACTCTATTGATTCGATCGGCTCGGCTACTCCATTGATTAAGCTCAGCTCACTTCAGTTCAGCTCCACTAAATTCAGCCAATTTCAATTTTGCGAATTTTAAACTTAATAGTTTTTATTAATATTATATTAATATTAATATTGTAATTATTATTAATATTAATATTATTATTTTATTATTTTATTATTTTATTATTATTATTTATTATTTATTATTTATTATTTATTATTATTTTTATTTATTTATTTGTTTGTTATTATTATTATTATTATTATTATTATTATTATTATTATTATTATTATTATTATTATTATTATTATTATTATTATTATTATTATTATTATTATTATCATCATCATCATTATCATTAATTTATTATTAATTAATCATCCTCATTATTGTTATTATTATGAATATTATGGTTATTAAAATCAATAATATTCTTATTAATATAATTAATACTATTACTATTATCATTATTAATATGAATGTGAATATTAATTAATAATAATATTATTAATAACATTGTTAATTTTAATATTACTATTATTAATACCTAATTATTTTTTCATATACGACCTTTACTCTTTCACACACACTTTTTCATAACGTTCTATTCTGTACCCTTTTCACCTCAAACTGAACCAAGTGAACTCTTAAATCAATATTTTTCCCTAAAACTTAATTTAATTGCTCAAATGACTTAAAACTTACAAGATGAATTCTAATTTTTAAAATAATTAATTAATTTACTTGTTATCAATTATTAATATTATTTGTTTAGTTTTAATTAATCAACCAAATTTTATTTATTTGTTAAAGATGAAATTAGGGTCTGTCGATTTTTATTTATCTAATTAATTAAATTAGGATTGTTGGTGCTTTCCTTTGTGGTGGTTATATAACAACCCGACCCACCATGGTCGTAACACAACCCCAATAAGATGGGATATGTACTTTTGGGCCCATTACTTGTCCTCACTTAAGCCCAAAAGTACAAGGCCTTGTTACTAAGTGGTGAGTGGAAGCCCTTATAAGCATATCACAAGCTCTATATTTTCCCGATGTGGGACAAATTACTTGCAATCATCTCTTGGGGTGTTACAGGTTACCTAATCTGTCAAATTAGGATGATAAACGACTAGACTTTGAACATCAATCTAGCAAATTGGTGCTCCATTATTTCACCTAATTAGATTGATGGCGAACCGTGGTTCACGGTGGCTACCTAGTTAATCACTCAAATTATTATTATTATTATTATTATTATTATTATTATTATTATTATTATTATTATTATTATTATTATTATTATTATTATTATTATTATTATTATTATTATTATTATTATTATTATTAATGTTCTTCTTCTTCTTCTAATAATAATAATAATAGTAATAATTATAATAATAATAATAATAATAATATTAATAATATTAATATTAATACCTATAATAATAATAATAATAATAATAATAATTATTATTATTATTATTATTATTATTATTATTTATTATATTTAGTATTAATATTAATATTAATATTATTTGATTCAATTCAAACTCTAATCGACTTAGTTCGAGTTCATTCGGCTCGGCTCCATTGATTCGATTCACTTGACTCGGCTCCATTCGATTCAATTCACTCGATTCGATTGGCTCGGCTCCATTGATTCGATTCACTTGACTCCATTGATTCGATTCGGCTCTAAAAAGCCAGAAAGAACATGGCCTAAATCATTTGATCTAAAAATTTACATACAGTGTGTAAATATTTCATATGACAACATACTAAATTTTCATGGGTAGGAACAAAGTCTAACCATTTTTAACATAAATACCTCTATTTAATCGACTTTTAACATGTAAAAATCATAAATCATGCTATATAAAACTATTTTATATGACATTTTACATACAATTTGTAAAATATGCATGTGAGGTCGTGTAAAATTTCAAGGTCAGAATCATAGTCTAACTTGTTTTAGCATATTAATTGTCATTTTACTCAATAAAATGTAATAAAAATATAAATAATCATTTTAAAGAGCAATAAATTACCATAAATCATCAAAATGAACTAAAATCAATTTAGGATCAGAATGTTTAACATTCAAAATTTTCATGGCATTTATCTTCATAAATCACAAATTTTAAGTTTTAAATGTTAACATATTAACTCGGAAAAACAAAACCGCATAGAAAAGATAAAAAAATTGAACATAACAGGTGGGGTTTAGGGACGCACCAAATCTGAGTCCAGCTGAAATGGAGTGACACAACTATCAGCCCACGTATCCCAAAATGAAAAAATCTCTTCTGTTTTATCAACAAGTATTCCTTTCTTTTAGGACCTCCAAATATTCAATGCGGAAGTCTATGCAAACAAATTTGGGATTAATACAAATGAACATAACTAAGATGTAACTCTGAAAATATAACTAAAAAGTGTAACTTTGAGGACTATAAAAGTGTAATTCTTAATTTAAAAAAGTGTAACCTTGAAGACAACAAAAGTGTAACTATGAGGTTACAGAAGTGCAACCTTGAACACTAAGAAAGTTTAACCTTGAAGACTATAAAAGTGTAACCTTAAAAACTGTAAAAGTGTGATTCTGAGTTACAAAGTTGTAGCCTGATTTACAAAAAAGTGTAACGCTGTGGTATATAGAAGTGTAACCTTGAAGAGTATGAAAGTATAACCTTGGAGACTACAAAAGGGTAACCTTGTAAACTGTAAAAGTGTAATTCTGAAAATGTAACTAAAAAGTGTAACTTTGAGAACTATGGAAGTGTAGTTCTGAATTTTAAAAAAATGTAAACTTGAAGACAAAAAAAGTGCAACTCTGAGGTTACAGAAGTGTAACCTTGAATACTGAGAAAGTATAACCTTGAATACTATAAATGTGTAACCTTAAAGACTGTAAAAGTGTAATTCTGAGTTACAAAATTGTAGCCTGAGTTACAAAAAAAGTGTAACTCTGAGGTTACAGAAGTGTAACCTTGAAGAATATTGATACCGTCGTGGAGTATCAAAGATAAATTTATAATCCAAACTACTACTATTGCTAGTGGCAGTCAGGGTCGAACCACAGAGAGGCGATGCAATTAATAGTTGTCTAATTTTAGTCTAAAGTAACATTTGTGAGGGGGGTTTTATTTGAACAATTCTATAACTAAAGGCAATCAAATTAAAATTAAACTTAAAACAAATAAATGAGCAGTAGATGAAAACAGATAAAAACAAATATTAAAAGGATGCTAAGATGGTCAGTTCACTGTAGTTTCGACGACAGTATCCTAAGTAAGTCTGAAATAATCACGTAAGACGGGAAAATAAGAAGTCCTCTCGGTTCATTCTTAACAGGTAGCATCTTTCGATCTAGCTACGAGTCCCTAATATCACTAGTACTAACTCTCGTCGCCCTGAAAAGTGATTTAAAAGCCTAAATTAACTTATCTCTCGATCTTATTAATTTAGTCGTCTTAATTAAGTAGTCTATTTCCCTCCCCATCTTTCGATCTATCGGGTCGGTCAATTCATAAGCATTCAACTAGTCGAGTGCACTCGATTCGTCAAATATAGCAATTAAATTAGCTAAAACAGAGCTGATCTCACGTGAGCCGGTCGATCGACCAGGTAAGGCAGTCGATCGACCATGACGCGACTCAGGTCTACGAAATTTATGTCGCCTACACTACAGGTCCCCTACATCTTAACACAAAAGATTTAGCTACTTATGATGGTGATAATAACAGCAATAAAATTAACAGATAAAGCAATCGAATTCATAATTAAATTAACTAAATAAATAACTAACATGAAACGAGAATTTGGCTTTGGGAAATCTAAACTAGCAATTCTAAACTACGGAAGAATTAAAGCAACAAAACTGAACAAAGGAACAGAAGAATACCACAAAGAAGAATTGAAGAGTAAAGACCAAAACCAAATGCGAAAAGTAAACTTTATTGACCAAAATTATTCTAAACTAATGGAATAATCAAAATTCAACCTTTTTTGTGTGATGAACCCTAATTAATTCCCTAGAATAACCCGATGCCTGTTCTGAAACATAGGGTTCACGTTATATAGGAATATAGCGTGATTCTTATTCTTAAAACCTAATTACCATCGGGCTTCTAACTTCTCGTCCTTTTCATTTGCGTCAGATTAAAATAGCGGTCGATCGACCACTAAGACCAGTCGATCGACTAAGATGCACTGTACAGAAGCTTCTGATAATTGTGCTCTGGTCAATCGACCCAAGACATCAGTCGATCGACTGCTCCTCTTTCCTGCAGACTTCTGTTCAGCATTCTGACAGTCTATAGACCGCGTAGGTCAGTCTATAGACCACTGTAGCCGGTAATCCGCTTTTGAAACTCTCGCAAATCTATCTTACAGGCCTTGAAACGCGCACCAAGTTCGTTTCTTGAATAAATACTTCATGTCAAATAATATGCCAAGTACTCGGGGACGGATTCAGCTCGATTTTTGCTGGATTCTTCACATTTCTGCAATATTACACAAAAACACAAAAACACGAAAGTAGACGGAAATAGGGAAAATAGTAGCATAAACTACATAATTGAGGTCTGAAATGCATGTAAAATAGGGTGTAAAACATCATATTTAGGACACGCATCAAAATTTCCCAAACCAAACCCTTACTTGTCCCCAAGCAAGAACTAGACTCGGCCCTAGGACCTAATGGAACGATTTCAATCTCAGAGCGAAATGCAAACTGCAAAGCCTAAACCAGTTTAATGCAACAACTAACAATCAATTAGCAATATGAATCATGCAAACGAGTTATGTAGTCGTTAAAAATTGCTGAACCGTCAACTATAGAGACTTATCATTATGGACTCTCTCGGGTCGCTCAAATCATACATAAGCACAGGTGAATATATGTAAAGGATAGAAATAATTAATAATGTAATGACACTCACCTAACTACGACCTATAAGAACATGCCTGAAATCTAATATGAAAATTATCTCTACAACCGTACATATGCATTCCAACCAACAAATGACCATGACACATGCCGAGGTAAATATGGATATGTGAGGTAATGGGTAAGAAGGGGCTAAGATAAATTCGGATATGAGGAGTTAAAGCCAAGCTAGTAACTACTGAAAACCAAACTATAAAATATTCCAACTTCTGCTCAAGATTAAATGATAAAGCGGTGCTAAATATCAAGCACTAATCTCACAATTTCCAAAATTAGTCAACTCCCCATAAGATACAAATACAACATGGGAGCAAAAATCGCCATCTAATAAAGATTTTGAATTATGCGATTTTGATTTTTTTTCTTCCTCTTCTACGGTTCACGGTCGATCGACCCATGAGTCCAGTCGACCGACCAAAGGTCGAACATGCTTTTCATTTTTTTTTCTCTTTTTTTTCCATTTCTTTTACCAATTGAAAAATTCATATATCACTTATTAGATATCTCTAATAACTAAGTTTTTATTAGTTTAGTCATAAACTAAAAGGAACTTATGCATGCATAACAATTTAATTAAAAGAGAAGAATTTAGACATTCTTACAAGGAGGACCGAAATTTTGTTTATACTAATTGGTCTCCTACCAAGTTAGTCTTCTTAAGAATAATCCAAATTCCCCCAAAAACTTAGATCTAATAGCAAGATCCACTCCTTGAGGATTTGTACCAAGGAAATCCTTCTTAATACAAATATTAATTTGGTTACTAGAAATTAATATTTGTGTCCTTAAAATTACTAATATTATAAGATTACTACTTCTAGTAATTAAGGAATAATATTAGAGATTTATGTGAGAGTTTTCTAGAATTTTGAAAAATAAAAACTAGAGAGATGAGTAATCACTAAAAGTAGATTATCTTATATGAATGAATTGTGTATGTATTAGAAGAGAAAAACTCCTTATCTTTCTCTAGGGTGGCCGGTTTATACACATGGTAAGAGTGCCCAATACCTTTGCTAGTTGATCTTCACAAGAGTGTAGGTGTGCATGGTTATCATTTGCAGGTAATGATGATGCTTCATACTAATAAAATAATTAAAGCACAATAACACCCTAAAATCCCATTTACACGGCTCACATGGATAATATGGATCCATTTTAACTTTGTCAATATGTTAATTTGTATTGTGTGACAAATGGGACATGTTACTAGACATGTCATTTAAATAATGCAGTTTTAACAAATTAAAAATCATTATATAAATGAAATAAATCACATACAAAAATTAAGTAGTAATTCACAATTACAATTATATAAAATGGGTCATAGAATTATAAATCACAACTACTTGTATTTATAATAAACAATTCATTCTTACATCAATTGTTTCATAAACAATAATAACCTAAGTAATAAAACAATTTAATTACTTAGTACGAATCTTATTTAATCGAATTACAATAAGATACGTATTATAACTCACAAAATCATTCGTTCAAATTTAAGGAATTAATTAACCTGTATCGTCATACGATTAATTAATTAGTCAATTAAGAATGTTTCCCTAGAGGTATGACCTTAAGGGATCAATTGATCACCACCGTCATACGACAGTAATGTCAAACTCTAGTTAATCAATCATTATCTATTAATGGGGATCAGTTGACAATAAAATGTTACAATCCCTTATGTATTCTTAATATGAGATTTAAACATGTGATCGCATTATTGTCGAGGACACATACTCTAACAGAAATCACATAATAAGATATGGAATAGGAAAGGTAAGAATTGGAAGTCAACTTTGGATATGATTGAAAATTTTCTCCAACTTCTCAAATCTGTAAATGGCAATGTAAAAGAAAATTTTATCATAGTTTCCTTGTATTTTAACCAACACCCAAAATTTTCTCATGTTACAAAACCTTTTGGAAACTGAAAGTCTTGTGACATATTATGGCTTAAAACATAACGTTAATCACATGTACTATAGGTGAGTCGAAGTCGTATTCTCCCAAAAATAAGTAATAAAGTCCTATTACCTTAAACTATATAGTAGAGGTAAGTCGGGTGTCAATCCATAGAGAAGACGATGCTAATTAATAATATGTATAAAGTAAAGAGTACAAGTAAAAATAATAACGGGGTTTTGTTGATTGAATAAGCTATAATCTACTAAACAAATAATAAAGATGGGTGAATTCAGATATTTAAAGGTCTTTGGTCAACAAACATCCACTATCAATAAACTAATTGGTCTTTGATTGTCTTAAGTTCAATTACTCTCAAGCACTTTATTGTGGAAATACGAGTTTCCTTCTTCCTCTTAAGTTTAGTCAACTGACTCGAAACGCAAAATTAGAAGACCCTAATTATTGAACAATGTAATCCACGCGTCTAGATTTAATCCAACAGCAGCATTAACAATCAAAGGAAGCAATAAAGATAACGATCTTTAACACATGCGGTTAATGATTCGGATTATATGTTTAGTCTCTACTTCGTCCTAATAACGATGAAACACATACAAATTATTAGGGTAAAGTTTGCTACTTTAGTCTAACTTAATTGAACAATTACGGATTCAATTTCTAAAACATATAATAGATTAAAGTAAACAATTACCAATCGATCAGATTAGTAAGAGGAAACAATAATCATGAAATAAGAACAAGAGACATAAACAATACTTGAGAAATAAAGAAATAAAGAAAGAAAGACCAATCTCGATCACAATTTAATTAATTGATAGCTTCAATTGTTGATCCAAGAAAGTGGGGATTAGTTCCTCATAATTTTCTTAATTTTCTAAGCAAAAGATGAATTAGGGTTCTTGAGTATTGCCTAATGATAGTCATGATAATAATAGAAAAAAATAATAAAAAGTCTTATGTATATAGAAGCCTAAAATAAAGTCACGAATTAAGGAAACCCGTCTTCAGCAGCATGCCAACCCGCCATCCCTTTTCGGCGACCCACTCGGCGACTCTCCCGACGGCTAGCCACCCTAGCCTGGCTACCGAGATGCTTCTTATTGACATTCTGACCTCCTATGGCGGCTCACCCGGGTTGCCTGGCTACCCACTTGTGCCGGCTGCTTGGCTTTCTAGGCTACTCTCTTTCGCCGCTTGTTTCGTCTTCTTCTTTTCAAGACAAGTCTCTAACTTTCACCTCAGGTCTCCGACTTCATCAAACATCCAAGTTCTAAAGTTGATTTCTATCTTGACTATCCATTCTCGGGATAACTCGGTACAATTACATATTATAAGCACGAAACAAATGCTAAACATGAACACACACAATGTCGCATAAAGTACCACATTTAGCTCCTCTAAAATCACTTAGCCGACCGTCTTATCATATATAAAACCCGTCTTATCAACTACTATTATTTATCATCCCATTTTGTTCAAACTCAACTCAACTCAACAAAGGAGTACTACACTAGACTCTTAGCATAATGGTCATTTGTCTCGAAAAATCTTGAAAATTTTAAGATGGAAAATTTTAGCACAAGAGGTCACATGTTATAACAAATCAATTTAAATTATTAAGAAGCAACCAAGACGATAATTGACTTGCTAAAATTAAAAATCCGGGTAAGTGAAATGCTTATTTCCGACACTTTAAAGTCTATAAGACGGAACAATTTTTAATGTAAAGCTTCCTCAAGCATCATAAGTTTACGTTTAAGGTAACCATGAGTAACTAAAACATGTAGTGAGCGTAAAAATCAAAATTTTGACACGGCTAGTACCAAATTTTCGAGAAATTGGTCACGATTTTTAGACGAAAATTTCTTAGTTTATCACATAGAATAACAATAACCCTCACATTCATAGTTTAACAACATACTTAAACCATTTTTAAAACACAAATTATAGTTGGTCATGGCTACTCAAGGGATATTTCGAAAATGTCACCCAAGTTTTAAGACGAAACTTGTTTCGTTTTGAGACCATATACCACATTACTAACTAAAATGGTAGTCTTATTGTAGATACCCCTATCTGTCGATGTTGGAATTTATGGACTTCCAACAAACACCCGATGATGATAGGACGACATGTACTCCTAGTTGGCATTTGTCATTTATTTGGGTTCGTTTTACGACGTAGAACGGGCGTTGTCGATGAAGCGTTTTTCAATTTTAAATGATTTTCAAATTAATAAAGATTTTAAATTCATTTTATTTATTTTAATATGAATTTATTTTCTAATTTATCATTTATTTGAAATTCTTTTTGAAGGTTTAAATTGTTTTATTAATCGTATTTAAAAAAACTGGATTTTTACGACGGTTTTATACACGATTTCAAGCTCGTTCTCTATGCGATTTGGACACGAATTTCGACGCAACTTTTGGCCCATTCTCTTCCCCTACAACCCATGTTCTAAACCCACCATTAGCCAACCCAAGCCACGACCTCTAACCCATTCAAAAACCTGTCTTAAACAGCCCGCGCAATCAGCTATACACTCAGCCTGACACCCTTTCTTTGCAGCCCTTAAACCCGTACCAAACACCCCCAAACCCGATTCCTACTTAACCCAAATTCTTACCTAAACCTAGCCCAAGACCATGACCACTAGTCCTGGCCTAAACCCACGCTCTAACCCCCTTTGAATTCCACCCAAAGCTTGACCCATGGGCAGCACCAAAACAGAGCATGACTCGTGTTTGGTCTATTTTTCGAGCTCTCTTCCGCACCATAGCTCAAGCCATCCTTCTTTGATCCCTAAGCTACAATAATCCTCCATAATAACTTCCAAAACCGTGCCAAATCCTTTCCCAAAACCGAATAACAAACACTTACCAAAAACCCGCAAATATCTTTCGATATTTCCTATTCCTATTCCATTCACACCCATTACCTTAAACCTCAAGAAAACTACCTTACATAGACTCCTATGCCATATAATATCCTTCCATAGCCGTGCCATTGAAAAGGATGGAAGATCTCAACTCAAATAACCTATTCTAACCATTCCCGTCACCATATAAATAACCCTCTCGAAACCCTTCAAAACACCTTCACAAATTCCGAAACTTTGCTCCTCTAAGCTCTATACACATACTAATACCATTAACAAGCATCAAACTACAAAAAAAAACCCCTCAAACACGCACGAAACTGCTCGAAAAACAGAGTGTGTAAACACTCTGTTTTCGCGTTCTTTTTAGCGCAGACCAGTCCCATTTTCCCTCTTTTTTCGTGCCTATACTCTCAAAAAGACTCTGACTCGTTTGAACTTTCAAAATATAAGTTCTTTCTATATTCTAAAACATCTTTCCAATCGAATTTTCATCAAGAAACGAGTGAGATATTCGAGTTTGAAAAACGCTGCGCAACTCCTTCAAAAACACGTGTTTGCTTCAACTTTCGTCGACGACGGCCCCTCGAGACAAAATCTACGTTCAATTACGACGCAAGACGGTGTCAACGATACATGTAGGTTGAGGGTACATCAAATCATCCTTTTTCCCTTTTTATTTTGTTTTAATTTCGTTCTTTTTATCGTTTTATTTACGTATTGTTTTTTGTCTAACATATTAACATCGAACTAGTTTACTCTGAGTATGAGTTAAAGTACCACCATGAACACCCCCGTTGACTCGAGTTTAAAAGGTCTTACTTGCCAGTGGCGATTGTCCTCGCTTGTTTACATATCCTCGTGTTCAAGGGAGGGCGTTAATAAAGCAAACAATGACGTTGTTTCACGCGTTTTGGCCTCTCTTTCGTTTTCCTCAATTCGACCAACCATATGACCGTTTGCATATTAACTCGACCTCTAATTATTAACTTATAATTCGATTCGATGACTTTAGATTGATTTAATAACCTAATTAGATGTTAGGGTGCTTCAACTAGCATATAAAATCGTTTAACAATTCTATAATCTAATTGAATGAACTCATGACCAGCCCCTGTTCCTGCCCTCAAAACCGCCACTTAGCTTGACTTACCACTGCGGCCAACACAACCACAGTCGTTCTTACACTCCAAACTAGCACTATACCAATTTTCAGATCAATAGCACCTATCTAACCCTGTTAAAAGATCATTAGAAGACCCCCTGACCAAAACCATGAACCTAGAATTCCTGTAGCCAGTCCGCGACCAGACCCTGTTTAGCACCCATTCGACCATCCTTAGAGAAACCTTGACCATCTCTCTGACCATATTTGCTAAATTTTCACTTCCACAATTTCAACGAGTCTAAGAACACCCATATTCGACTTCGTTTGCACCTTCAAAACTTGTCTTAATGTCGTTATGTTGCTACTGTTTTCTCGAAAATGCTTAACATGTAATTTGTATCAATTTAGCACGTCTTTTGTATACTAACCTCTAACGTTTGTTCATCTATCTTACGCTAAAGAGTAAGAATATCTCTTTCCTTCTCTTTATTTGTTTGGTGTGCTAGAATAGCTAATGAGCTCACATGCTAAATTCACTTGACGATTTAATTGCATTAAATTGACGTAGAACGGGATTCACATGTTAGGGTTAAAACGTTGTTTGCACTTCAACAAATATAAGAATTCAACTAGCTATCATTTTTCTAAGTAGAGGTCGTCATTGCGACGGACGAGGTTAGGTGTCTTATTAACGGACTTCATAACACGTACCCACACACGGACCTTTTTCTCTAAAACGGTTTCCAAATTTCTTTAAATTTGGTGGCGACTTCTTTTTCAAAGCACCCCGTGGATATACCGATTTCCCACATCCATAGTTATAAGGCAAATAAACCAGTTTTACTCATGAAAAATCAAAATTTGGGCATGACTTACCTAGATTTCAAAATTTAAGACAGAGTTTAAGACGAATTTTTCATATATAAGGCAAGATCTACCATTAACAACAAAGGTTAGGGCTTTGTTGATCAACTAAACTCAACAACAAGCACAAAATCCCATCATTGACTCAAGAACAAGATTTTCGAGTTAATTAATGGTGGAAAAAATTTCAATACTAAAATTTGATTTTTATCAACAATAATGTTGTAGAAAGTCTATTATTATCATGAATTAAAAAAAATATGCAACAAATTAACAAAACTCAAGTAAATTAGTGTAGATCTAAAGTGTAATACTACGGTTTTCTATGTCTATGGGTACTCTATCGAGTGAGGCTTACTCTGTCGAGTAAGTATCTTTTTACGCAAAATAGTAGCTGGCCTGATGGGTACTCGATCGAGTACGTGTGACACTCGATCGATTAAGGGGCACTCGATCGAGTAAGTCGCTTACTAGATCGAGTAAGTGCGTATTACGGGTTGTTTTAGCCGGGTTTTGTTAATAACGAGAGATTAATATAAAAGGCTCCCGTCATTATTCTTAATCACTTTTGCTTTCTAAAACCTTTCAAGAGAAAAGAAAAGGAGTTACGTAGTTCGCATTCATCGCGTTATTAGCAAATCCTAAAGCTAGGATCGTCGGGTTGTCTTGTTCTTTACGCCGTTGTGATCGTCGTGTCAAGGGTAAGCTTCTTGTATAATTTTTATAACGTTTCGTTGAGTTTGGTTAAAACCCTAATTGGGCAGTCTTGGGGGTTTTGGGTGTATTGTGTTGATTTTGTGGTAATTGTGTGTATATGTGTTATAGGAGGAGGATTCGTAGAGGAACATTATTGATTAGCTGCTGTCACGATCTTGTGGTTGATATTCCAGGTAGGGTTTCCCTACTCGGTATTGTTTACATGGCATTGGTGATGATTGATTTTTGTTGTTAATGTATGTCATATCGGTATTGGTTTTGGTGATTGTTGATTGTATAGTTAGTTGTATAACTATCTGTGATTTGCGAGGTGCGTCCTCGGCTGAGTGGAGTCACTTGCGGGAGTGGCTTCACGCCCTTGATTCTCCTTCTGTGGAACCCGCCATAGAAGGAATGTGCACATTTAGGAACTTGGGTTTATCGCTCGGATGAGATGAGCGGGGCTTAGGTGGGAATGGCTGCGGTCCCCCTACTGGTGGTGTGGAATACTTGTTGCGATGAGTATTCTGGCAGGACTACACACTTTAGTGGGTAGTCAGGTGTGTGGTGATGTGATGGAGATTGGGTTGGTTGGATTGGATTGTTGCATTGCTTTTGTTGTATCGTTTGGGTAATCAGTACTGACCCCGTTTAATTATTTTAAAAACTGTGGTGATCCATTCGGGGATAGTGAGCAGGTATGATGGCTTGCGCGAGGGATAGCTGGGATGGAGTCACCACATGAGTCACTAGAGTCTTCCGCTATGTCATGAACTCAGTTTACTTTATATCGTTTGGTTTGGAACTTTTGTATTGGTTTTACAGTTTGGATTTTGGGACTTGTAATCAGTTAAACTTATTTACTCAATTAAAGTATGTTTCTTTATTGTCTATTTGATATGCATTGCCTCGGGTAACCGAGATGGTAGCTCTTCCATGCTCTAAGTGGTCCTGGTAAGGCACTTGGGGTATGGGGGTGTACAAAATGATATCAGAGATTTACATCGACGTAACATAGAGTTTCAGGTTGGGGACAAGGTTCTTTTGAAAATGTCTCCTATGCGTTGGGTCATGAGATTTGGTAAGAAAGAGAAGCTGAGCCAAAATTTTATCGGACCATATGAGATTTTGGATGGTGTGGGTGAGGTTGCTTACAGGTTAGCGTTGCCAGCAGCTTTGGATAGGGTGCATAATGTGTTTCATTAGTCTTAGTTACGGAAGTATGTGAGCGACCCTTCACATGTGTTAGAGGTAGAGAACATAGAGTTGGATGAATCCTTGTCTTATCTTGAGGTGTGAAAACAGATTCTTAATCGCAAGGTTCGGAAAACTAGGAATGGGGAAACAGTGTTGCTTAAAGTTATTTGGTCTAACCATGAGGTAGAGGAGGCTACTTGGTAGGCGGAAGAGGCCATGAGGGAGCGGTATCCGTCTCTTTTTGATCAGGTATCTGTGGTTAAGGGGACGTAACCATGTTTCTTTTAGGGGGTAGGAGATGGTCGCATAAAGTTTTATTGTGGTTTTATGTTAGTTTTGGTGCAGTTAGTAGTTACTTGGAGTCGGTTTGAGTTTTGGTTGGGAGTTTTGTTTTGAGTTTTGGTTATGCTGTTGTGTCGGAGTTGAGATAGTATGTTTTGTTTTGTTGTATGGGTTGAACTTCGGGGACAAAGTTCTTTTTAAGGAGGGAAGACTGTAATACTACGGTTTTCTATGTCTATGGGTACTCTATAGAGTGGGGGTTACTCTGTCGAGTAAGTATCTTTTTACGCAAAACAGTAGCTAACCTGATGGGTACTCGATCGAGTACGTGTGACACTCGATCGAGTAAGGGGCACTCGATCGAGTAAGTCACTTACTCGATCGAGTAAGTGTGTATTATGGGTTGTTTTAGCCGGGTTTTGTTAATAACGCGAGGTTAATATAAAAGGCTCCCGTCATTATTCTTAATCACTTTTGCTTTCTATAACCTTTCAAGAGAAAAGAAAAGGAGTTACGTAGTCCGCATTCATCGTGTTATTAGCAAATCACAAGGCTAGGATCGTCGGATTATCTTGTTCTTTACGCCGTTGTGATCGTCGTGTCAAGGGTAAGCTTCTTGTATAATTTTTATAACATTTCGTTGAGTTTGGTTAAAACCCTAATTGGTTAGTTTTGGGGGTTTCGGGTGTATTGTGTGGGTTTGGTTGTAATTGTATGTATATGTGTTATAGGAGGAGGATTCGTAGAGGAACGTTATTGATTAGCTGTTGTAACGATCTTGTGGTTGTTATTCCAGGTAGGGTTTCCCTACTCAGTATTATTTACATGGCATTGGTGATGATTGATTGTTGTTGTTAATGTATATCATATCGGTATTGGTTTTGATGATTGTTGATTGTATAGTTGGTTGTATAACTGTCTATGATTTGCGAGGTGCATCCTCGGCTGAGTGGAGTCACTTGCGGGAGTGGCTTCACGTCCTTGATTCACCTTCTGTGGAACCCGCTGGCGGTGTGGAATACTTGTTGCGATGAGTATTCCCGCAGGACTACACACTTTAGTGTATAGTCAGGTGTGTGGTGATGTGATGGAGATTGGGTTGGTTGTATTGGATTTCTGTATTGCTTTTGTTGTATCGTTTGTGTAATTAGTACCGACCCCGTTTAATTATTTTAAAAATTGTGGTGATCCATTCGGGGATGGTGAGCAGTTATTGAGCAGGTATGAGATGGCTTGCACGAGGGATAGCTGGGATGGAGTCACCACATGAGTCACTAGAGTATTCCGCTGTGTCATGAACTCGGTTTACTTTATATCATTTGGTTTGGAACTTTTGTATTGGTTTTACAGTTTGGATTTTGGATTTTGGGATTTGTAATCAGTTAAACTTATTTAATCAATTAAAATATGTTTCTTTATTGTCTATTTGATATAAATTGCCTCGGGTAACCGAGATGGTAGCTCTTTCATGCTCTAAGTGTTCCTGGTAAGGCACTTGGGATATGGGGGTGTTACATAAAGAGAAATCAAATTGGGGAAAATGAAAGAAAATGAGTGTACTTACATTGTCAAATTAGTGGTGGTGAATAAAGAAAAGTGGAGTAATTGGATGAGTTCTAAGCAACAAGAATGAATCAATGGAGGTTTTTGTTGGGTTTTTGGTGAGAAAGGAGATGAAGGTATGAAGATATGAGGATTTATGGAGGAAAGAGAGCTTTTAGTCGAGTAACCTTCACCCGTGTAAATCCACTCCGTTGAGTGCCGACTGCACTTGGTCAAGTGATGTTTTCTAGAAATATACCAACTACCGGATTTGTCCACTCAGTCGAGTTAAGGGTCCACTCGTCGAGTGACTGTTTACTCGATCAAGTTGATGCTCGTACTCGGTCGAGTGATTCCGTTGGGTTCAAAATTCTCAACAAAATTCGATCGACGGAATTCCTGCAATACAACAAGAGGTTTGGGAGTCCGCCGGTTATCTGTGACTCACCCGAGTTAGTCTATACATCATCCTACTTACCAGCATTAGTACACTACCGTAGTACTAGTAGTTACTTTACCAACATCCATTACTACTTACATATTATCGATAACACTAATAGGCATTCAATTAACACGCCGTGTAAATTCAAGGAGTTAAACCACTATCCGTATACCAACACATATTAGCCATTCTCAAACATGTTATTCACATCAATCCAAGAATTCAACTTCTATACACGTTCACGCATCATTGGAAACAACTATGCCATGCAAGAAACTTAACATTATCACATAATCATGCAACCATACAACGCTCCACATAGCGTTCACCCATACTCATAACCACCCACGTAGTGACCAACAGAGATAATATGCACTAGTTTTGATATGAGGGCTCCCACTCATCCAAAATCGATCTCCTACTGTACTCATGGCGGGCTCATTTTTGTAGACACTCCTAGATTCATTTTGATTTATTGTTTAGGTTCCAAAATCGTAGGTCTGATACCACTTTGTAACACCCTTTTCTTACCTGGCCAAGGTAATTGGGATATATTTCCATCTCAGTTTCCCGAAGTGGTGAAATCGGAGTTGCAATTAAGAAACAATTAATATAAATAAAGTATTTAGGAGATTACATAACCATAAATGAATAAGTAAAATGAATGATACAACTCATAACTACTATCCTATTCTAACGAGATGACACTCGACTTCAAGTCCAAAGCTCGTCCCGTCTCCTACGTGACACCAACTCAACCTGTACTCAACCTGCTCCCCATATGATCGACAATATCATATGGATTGACACATGCCACACCGGAAATAGGTGACAATTACGGAGACACACAACACGTCAGTTTTAATACTTTAATAAGAGACACAACATAGTAAGTGAATATGCAACATGCTAAAAATGTAAATGAGATACAATTATCATGTCGCTACCGGGACACGCCCAGACATACCCATACCCACCGGTGCTAGGGACACGCCCACGACATTAAATCTCACCATAAGGTACCGGGACACGCCCAAACATACCGGGTCCGGAAGCCAACCGGAGCCCCTGCCAGACGCTGTGTCTCATCTACATGCGTCTCTCCTAACTCAAGCCATTAATGTGCACATCCCTCTTGGAGTGGGAAACCCCAAGAGGCAACCCGAGAGTAAGACGGTTTTCCAACTGTATTGCGTCTCCTCAACAACCAAGTAACACAACCAATGATCTCCGATACAATAAAACAATGGCTATACATGGAAAATGTAATACAACACCAATTATATGACTCATCATGAACTCAATCCCAACATATCATTGATAAAACTTCCTCAAGTACCAACATGATATCCCAATTGACTCATACAAGAAATGATGATGAAAGACACACAAATATGCATACAAAAGATTGAAAACGAGTATAATAAACCTACCTTTTCGCATTCTTCACAAGCTACCCGAATCCGACTCGATTCCGTCTCATAAAACCATCTCATCCTAAACAAATCATACAACACTATCACAATGCATTCTACACTACAATAAAATATGAAACCCCTTGTTATTAGCCACTAATTAACCATATTACATATGTTAATTACTAATTAATCTCCCCTAGTAAAAACCCCCAAAATGGAGATTAACACAAGACAAAGGATTTCAACTTACAAAGGTAGATCGGGGATTCGGAGGGATGTTCCATCTTCAATCCAAGATTGAAGGTTATGGGAGAGGTTTAGAGAGCATCTAAAGAGAGGGGAGAGTGTTTGTGATGAAGGAGAAAAAGAATGAAAGGGATAAGAGGTTGGGATAAGGTGTCATCCCGAAATATGATTTATCGGGTCTTGCACAGCGCCACTCAACCGAGTGCCACTCACTCGGTCGATAATATTCTTTACTCGACCGAGTGCCAACCACTCGATCTGCTGGGAGCTCTACTCGGTCCACTGGCAGTCTACTAGATCTAGTTTAAATCGTACTTGGTCTAATGTACAATCGTCCTTTACTTCCGAGTACACGTGGGCCCCTTCAGGTGTCCTGAAGTCCTTTGTGGATCCCAAAATATCATGGTATTACAACTAACCCGGGCCATTTCAACCATCGTCTTTCCAGCTTTTTGCTCGGAGTGGACGAGTTGACCTTGCAAGTATAAAAGAGGCGCCTCAAAGCCACCACCTGAGTCTCAACATGCTTAAGAGATGCATCAGAACAGGACAAGAGCTTCATCAAAGAGCCAACCTCCCCCTCCGCTAACTGAAGTGCAGAGTTCGCCGCTTCCAGGTTTTAGGACGCAATTCGAGCCTCGCCCTTGGCGTCCCCCTTAGCTTTCAACACTACCTCCTTCTTACGAAGGATGGCTTGGATATCCGAATAACAACTCTGTATATGTTGACAAGATTGAGAAACATGCTCACAAGCTATCATGGCTCTCAGCATAATGGCGCTCAGACCTCTTGTGTGCCCTAACATATCAGCAACGGGTCGCGGACAACGAGGTAGAAGATCAGAAAGGCTCATATTGTAATACCCATCCTTTTAGGGACCTCTTGACCGACGTTGAGTGACCTTAGACACTGATCTTGACCTTGGGAAACCTTACGGGTTATACCTTATGACGATGTGAGCTGTGTTTTGCGTGGGTCTCGATCTAGCTAAGGCTACTGGATCGAGTAGCTTGGAAGCTCGATCGAGTAGGTGTCACTCGATCGAGTAAGTTAGTTACTCGATCGAGTAACGGGTTTGCAGCGGGGAATTATAAATCGTGTTTCGTGAAACCTCAAATCATTTCCGCACTTCTTTTCCTAAACCTAGATGTCGTCACTCTCCTTCTCCTTCACCATAGCCCTTGCCTTGAGGATGCTTATACCATGGGAATGGGATGCTTGGGTCGGGTAGCGGTCTTGACGCCGGGTTGCTATGCTTAGGTAAGTTATCGTCATCATCATCGTCGTCGTCGTTGTTTTCAGTTACGATTGTAGCGATAGTGATAGATGGTTGTACTGTTTGTATAGGTGTATTGCTTGGTTGATTGGTGTCTTGTGATCGGAAGCGGAATCGCCGTGGTGCGCTAAAGGTAGGTTCGCCTACTCAGTACTGTTGGTTGTCTAGAGTGTCTTTTGATGTGGTTTGGTTGTTGTAGTGTCGGTGTGGTTAATTGATTGTGGTAATTGGTTGGTGTTGTGTTGTTTCGTTTATCATTGTTGTGGTGCAGCTGATTGTGATTGTTTGTCTATGGTTCTCGAGGTGCGTCCTCGGCTGAGTGGAGTCACTTGCGGGGAGTGGCTTCACGCCCGTAGTTCGCCCTCCGTGGAACCCGTCATGGGAGAGGATGTGCACATTAATGGACATGGGTTTATCGCTCGGTATGATGAGCGGGGCTTAGGTGGGAACGGCTGCGGTACCCCACTGGCAGGGCTGGTCCAGTGGACAGTCGGTGACGGTGATTGATTGATTGGAGATGTGTGTGTGTGTGTGTGTGTGTGTGTGTGTGTGTGTGTGTGTGTGTGTATAAATTGTGTACTTATGTTGTGCCTGTGGTTGTTGGTGTATTTCCTCAGTTACTGACCTTGTGTGGTTTGTCTTGTTGTTTGTTTCTGTTGTGTCTGCCGTGATCCCTTATGGTGAGCAGTCAGTCTTAGAAGGTTGTGATCTGGAGGTTAGCTGGGTGCTTGGCGGGATGAGTCTCTCACGAGTCACGACAGAAGTAGTTCTTATAGCTGATAGTGGTTTTGAGTTGTATCTTATTTATATCAATAGTTTTGTCAATCGTTGTTATATAACTTAATTGTTCTTTTATCGGCATTTGATTATTACTGTCCTCGGGCAACCGAGATGGTAACGCCCTTATATGCTAGGGAAGGTATTGTTAAGGCTCCTTGGTATATGGAGGTGTTACAAAGTGGTATCAGAGCGACGATTTTGGAACCTGTAACAAATGAGCCTAATGAACGTAGTGAGTCTAATAAAATGAACCTGGTGTATGTATATTGGGAGCTCCGGCTGATGCTAGATTTTGGGTGAGTAGGCGCCCTCATTTCAAAATCATGGCCCCATTA
Source organism: Silene latifolia (assembly GCF_048544455.1). Lineage (NCBI taxonomy): Eukaryota > Viridiplantae > Streptophyta > Magnoliopsida > Caryophyllales > Caryophyllaceae > Silene > Silene latifolia. Next base: position 131,458,013 of record NC_133527.1, on the reverse strand, counting down.
TGCTTAAGCCAGTCACCGGGTATGGGAATGTCGAGTCGGAAACTTTGTGCCTAATATGTATTACGGGTATGATAGAAATGTTTGTGATGGAGTCTTTATGAATGCTGGTCTGTGTAATTGTGATGGGAAACTGTGAAAGTCGGTGGTTGGGTAGAAATGTGTATGAAAGTAGTGGAAGTGGTGGAATGGCTATAGTACGTGACAGTGTGGTATGATATGTGATGGTAATGTTTTCTAGATCGTTCATTGTGCATTGGTATTAAATTATGAGACTTGTATGCCGTGATGGTGGTAAGTAGTAAGTTTTGAACTAGTTGTAACATTTGACAAGTAGTATTTGGTAAGTGTGATGGAAGAATGGTTGAATGCTTTCATGATATGATATAGTAGGTTGAGTAATTTAGTCGGAAATTGTTGTGGCATGATTGAATTATTAATAAACTTGGATGATAGATGATGGTTAAATGCTAGGTGAATGCTTAGAGTGATATGATTATAAGTTGTATTGAAATTGCAAATGCATGAGAAAGCTAATAGTGTAGTTAATTGGTTGCGTAATGTTTGTCATAGAATGAAGTAAAATATGTTGAATGAAGTGATATGTTTGATAGATCGATACATTGCATTTGTGTAGTGGTAATACATCGTGAATGAATATAATAATCTGTGACGATTTCCGAATTTACTTTGAAATCGACACAAATTGTTGTTTTGCTGGATCCGTTACTCAAATTCGTAACTTTTGACCTCGTTCCTAGACTTGCCCGACCGAGTAAGACTATCTACTCTATCGATTAGACCTCATTGGATCTAGTTAGGAAGCCACAACATCGAAAGGTTGGATCTGCCAACGAAAACTCGACTGAGTAGAGGTCACTCGATCGAATAACCAACTTACTCAATCGAGTAAGTGAACAGTACTGGAGAATTGCGGGATTCATAACCCCTCTTCTCTATTCTTTCTTTCTTAATTCTTCATTCAACCAAAACCTTAAATCTCTTAATCTCTCTTAAGTTGTTCTCAACCTTGTGCTTTTGTGCTTGAATCTTGTGCTTTTCTTGCTTAATTCGTTCTCTTTGCTTGTCAATCGATCAAGGTAAGGATGTTTATCCTATTTCTATGTTTTTAATTAATTAGAATCATGTAAGATGTTGGTGTTTGCTGAAAAATCGATTTATATGCGCTAAATCTTGCTTGTAATTGTTGCAACATGATCTATTTGCTTCAAGTTGTTGATTATTGATGTTAAATATGAAAAAATCGAATCAATTTAGGGGAAATATGTGTCGAAATTTCTAGGGTTTGAGATTTTGAATTGAATTTTGGTTATCTTTTGTATATGAAGAGGGAAAAATTAGGTAATGTATGTTACATATATCATGTTTAGAGTTGATTTTGATGGTTTTACTGAAAATTTTGCCTTAAAACTCCGTCTCAAAAGTGCCCCAAACTAAAATTCGTCCATATAAATTGTGAAACATGTCTAATTGTGGAACTATTTTGAAGTTTAATCTTTAAAATTTGTAGTTGGATTGTTAATTGATACCATGCTTGTCATAATTAGTTGTAGCTGTGAGACCGTCTGACGACCTTTTTAGAGCTTATTATTGCAATCTTCGGATTGTTTGGTGACATTGTGTACATAGTGATTCTTCAAAATGCCCTATATGAAGGTTTACGTGTTTCAAGTATGTGTTGTTGTGTATCTAAGATGTGTGTTAAAAACAGATACCGAGACCAAATGTGGGAACCCGTCAGAGCAAGAGGGGGAGGGCTTCTGAGCCCGAGGTAGGTGAGGGGAGTGGGGGACCTATGGTCCAGGTCCCAGCGGTACCTGAGTACCCTTCCGTTGTCTTTGCGGACTTTACGCAAAGAGATACTTTTGTTGTTTTGCAGAGACGTCGTATGCGACCCACCCGTTGTATCGACACCACTCTTTTGACTGACCTGGGGATTGAGACTTATGTTAGGCATATCTTCGAGACCTTGGACATGGCTGGGTTGTACCGACTCCGGAAACACTCTTATGCTTTTCTGACCCTTGATTTCATGAGTTCTTTCAAGTATGATGCGGTGGAGCAGACCGTTGTGTTCCGCCTTATGAACACCAGTTTCTTCCTTACCATGGATATGTTTTCCACTCACCTCGGCTAGGCTAGACCTGCTAAGGGAACTCTTAGGAACATATCGACTGAGTGTGGGGCTAGTAGCCTTATGCCTTGCTTTACCGGCAAACCCGCCCCCACCTCTAGAAACATGTTTATTAATGATGTTCAACATGTCACCTTGAAGATCTTTCTCCGTGCTTTGACCTGTCTGCTTTATGAGAGGAAAGATGTGAGTAAGCTTAACTCACACGAGGTGATGTTTCTTGCGGCCTACCTTAACCCCACCTGATCCCAGAGAGTCACCTTTAGTGCCCCGGACATAGTGTGTGCGAGCTTGGCCTTGATGGCCTCTTCTGACGCTCGTTTTCTGAGCTGTGGAGCGATTGCCACTCAGTTGGCAGAGAGACTTACACCCTTGACTCCAGCGGTCCCTACCTTGGACCGCGAGTAATTTCTCGACCTCAAGTGGTTGAGGACTTTGGAGGATGGTGGGTTGGCGTGGAGGGTTTAGGGGATGAGTTGGATGCGGATACCTGCTCCGTAGCACCTTCCCGAGACCGAGCCTTTACCGGCTGCAGTAGTGGCTGCCGATTCTGATGATGAGGATGAGGGGGTTCCTAAGAGGCAGTTATACCTCATTGACCCGGATATCTTGGAGGTGATGCCAGAGCCGACGAAAGGGGATCGTGTTCGACCTGAGGATGCCCAGCCTATAGTGGGGAGAGGACCACGACGAGTGACGAAGAGGGCGGATGAGACCCAGCTGGAGCAGCCTGTGCCTCCACAGTACCAGTACCCCGGTTACCCTCCCTTCTATAGCCCTGAGATGAGAGTGAGCCAGCTCACGGAGAGGGTGTCTACTACCTTGACACTCCGGAACCTCCATGAGATGGCGTATGTACAGGTCATCGGGATCGAGGCAGCGCAACCCGTGTGGTGGAGGGGCGTTGGAGACGACAGTGGAGTTTTCCACTCTTTTGGCATGGAGAGATCTACTTCGGGAGCGCCCCAGTCATACCCCTACGGTTGCTTGGCCCCATGGCATGTGGGAGCAGATGCTGGCATGGGTGGAGTCGTAGGTCAGGACGCAGCTGGAGCAGGCACATCTGGTGGTGATGGTGGTGACGAGGTGATGGATGAGCAGGATGTGGAGTGATGATACTCCTTTTCTTTTCATATCGTTTCATGGACTTGTAGTCGGTAGTACTTATTTGGTTGGTACTTTTTTTAGACTTTGGTATGTATGTTGGCCATAAGGCCGTATTTTTAGTACTTTTTAGACTGTTTATGCAGGATTTTGGGGTCGGGAGAGCGTCCCGAGTCGTGTTTATATGATTGTTTGGGCTTAACATGGCGTTTTAGGGGGAATCTGGACCTGTGGCTACTCGATCGAGTGCCCCTCACTCGATCGAGTAACTGCAGGGGTGATTTTGGGGGAATATTCTGATCTCAGCCTACTCGATCGAGTAACTGATAAACTCGATCGAGTAAGCCCAGGTCGATCGAGCGCCTTACCAACTCGATCGAGTAGCACTGTTACAGCTACTTTTCGTTTTAAAATTTGGTTGAATCATCAAATCTTTAAATGTTGTTATATTATTTATCGTTGCGGGTATCTTATATCATTGTTTAGCCTCAACGGTGGTTATATTATCGCGTGTGGTCGTACGATTTATACAATTTTCAACGCTATGTATATAAATTAAGATGATAAAGCATATTGTTTCGAGTTACGTGAGGTTCAATGGTTGTGAGGCATGTTTACGTAATGTCAAGAAAGTGTCATGGTTGTCGTAGTCGAACATGCATGTTGGTTAATTTATACAACTCTCGGTGGTATTTATATAATTTTGTATTCTATATCAAGCCGTCTTAGAAAAAGTAATTTACAATGAGGGTAATTTTGTGGTATAATTGGAGTCATCATATAATAAAGTAATAGATGACTTGGTTGCTAGTTGGTAATGGTATATCTTGTGGTGTGATACACGTTTTCAGTGGTATTATGTTAATTTGAGTCAAGTTGTGTAATGTCAAAACTATATTGTGTCATCATGAGTCAAGGTTTGCTTGTGGGTCATAAGTAATGTCAATATGGTATAATATGTAATCGGTTTGAGGGACAGGAAAGTTGTTTGATGGTGAACTTCGGGGACGAAGTTCCTTTTAAGAGGGGAAGAATAATGTCGCAAAGGAAAAATGACGTAATTATAACAATTTTACAGTATTTTTGTGATATTTTAAAGCAGGTGAATGATATTTTGAATAGTTTTATGGTAGTTATTGTGTAATTGAGTAAGACTTTATAATTGTTGAATAAAATAGCATGTCGTTATACTTCATTTTCAGTAATTATTTGTTATGTTGTCATGAGAATTGTGTTGTGTGGATAAAGTAATAGAGTGGAATGAATAATGTATGTTGTGAATCAATGGTAGGACCGCTGCTTTGTATGTTTTGTAGTTGGTAATCGATGACAAATATTGGATGAAAGTATAGTGTGATAGTTGTGTTGGTGTGCGTTTGAATGATATTATATAGTAAATGCAAGTGATAGTCAAGTTAGTCGTTCTTGTGGTTAGTATATGTTCTGTGATTTAAAAGGAAGTTGGTAATTCGCTGAGAGTTGTGTTGTGTATTGAGTGCTAAGGTGGATGATGATGATGATGTTCCGATGAACATACATAGTGGGATGATGTTTCTAAACGAGTATGTTGACCTGTGTCGGGTAAGCAGTGGTGTTGACCTTTGATCCTTTGTCTTGTGTCGGGGAGGAGGATGAATCGAACTTCGAGGACGAAATTCTTTTTAAGGGGGGAAGACTGTAATACCCGTCCTTTTAGAGACCCGTTGACCGACGTTGACTGACCTTAGACACTGATCTTGACCTTGGGAAACCTTACGGGTTATACCTTGTGACGATGTGAACTGTGTTTTGCGTGGGACTCGATCTAGCTGAGGCTACTCGATTGAGTAGCTTGGGAGCTCGATCGAGTAGGTGTCACTTGATCGAGTAAGTTAGTTACTCGATCGAGTAACGGGTTTGCAGCGGGGAATTATAAATCGTGTTTCGTGAAACCTCAAATCATTTCCGCACTTCTTTTCCTAAACCTAGATGTCGTCACTCTCCTTCTCCTTCACCATAGCTCTTGCCTTGAGGATGCTTACATCATGGGAATGGGATGCTTGGGTCGGGTAGCGGTCTTGACGCTTGGTTGCTATTCTTAGGTAAGTTATCGTCATCATCATCATCGTCGTCGTTGTTTTCAGTTACGATTGTAACGATAGTGATAGATGGTTGTACTGTTTGTATAGGTGTATTGCTTGGTTGATTGGTGTCTTGTGATCGGAAGCGGAATCGATGTGGTGCGCTAAAGGTAGGTTCGCCTACTCAGTACTGTTGGTTGTCTAGAGTGTCTTTTGATGTGGTTTGGTTGTTGTAGTGTCGATGTGGTTGATTGATTGTGGTAATTGATTGGTGTTGTGTTGTTTCGTTTATCATTGTTGTGGTGCAGCTGATTGTGATTGTTTGTCTATGGTTCTCGAGGTGCGTCCTCGGCTGAGTGGAGTCACTTGCGGGAGTGGCTTCACGCCCGTAGTTCGCCCTCCGTGGAACCCGTCATCGGAGGGGATGTGCACATTAATGGACATGGGTTTATCGCTCGATATGATGAGCGGGGCTTAGGTGGGAACGGCTGCGGTACCCCACTGGCAGGGCTGGTCCAGTGGACAGTCGGTGACGGTGATTGGTTGATTGGAGATGTGTGTGTGTGTGTGTAAATTGTATACTTATGTTGTGTCTGTGGTGGTTGGTGTATTTCCTCAGTTACTGACCTTGTGTGGTTTGTTTTGTTGTTTATTTCTGTTGTGTCTGCCGTGATCCCTTATGATGAGCAGTCAGTCTTAGAAGGTTGTGATCTGGAGGTTAGCTGGGTGCTTGGCGGGATGAGTCTCTCACGAGTCACGACAGAAGTAGTTCTTATAGCTGACAGTGGTTTTGAGTTGTATCTTATTTATATCAATAGTTTTGTCAATCGTTGTAATATAACTTAATAGTTCTTTTATCGGCATTTGATTATTACTGTCCTCGGGCAACCAAGATGGTAACGCCCTTATATGCTAGGGAAGGTCTTGTTAAGGCTCCTTTGTATATGAGGATATTACACATATATCTTACATAAGAGCTCGAGAGGGGGTCGCCCATCTCTGGAAAACGCATTCCCCTCCCCCCCCCCCGAAGGAGCGGAATCCACATGGTCATGACCCAAGACAGGTTTGCTTGACTCGAACAGGAAGTCAGACAGGTTAACGGATGAATAAGGAGTCTGGAGAATTCCGGCCCCGCCAGATCGCCACCAGATTGAAAGGGAGGAACCTCACCAGTCAAGATCCCCCCATTAGCAAAGTGTACTTTCTTAGCCGGATGCTCCCCATGTTTGGAATCAGCCTTCCGCTTGTCATCATCGAGGCTAGAGCTAAGATCCACAATAAAGCAATCTTGTTTAGAGGCATGGTCAGCAAACTCCTTAATAGAGACCGGTGCTGACTCTCCCTAATATTGACAACTATTTTACATCAAATTAGATAGAGGAAAATATAGAAAATATTAACATATTTACCCATATTCTATCGGTAACTTCCAAACATCCCTTAATTTTAACATTAGTTGGTTGTTGATATTGGAAATTTGAAGAGATATGGATGGAAGTGTGAGATCATAAAGTAAGATGATCATGCAGCATTAGTCAAGTTTCCACTCTCCATTGTTACGTAATATAGCAGACCATAAGGCTAATCATCCAAACCCAGAAATTGGATTATCTGACAACACTGGGCCTCATGGATTATGACTTGTACATTTAACAATTATCTAATTCTTATTTGCATGAAATCACAACTAGAACGTACCAAACTGATAGATTATTCTTTTCAATTAATCAGGCTTAGTGGGAATTAATGTCACTATTTAGGTTTGTAAAGGATGATATAAAAACAAGGGTGTACAACTACTCTACGCTTTTAACTTCTAAGTGGAACTACAAAAGAGATGCACGATTCCTAATAATTGAACCATTATTAGCACCTAAAAGCCTAAAAGTTGCTCATTTAAGTACTCCACTATATCCTCTTCGGTAATATAAAAAGCACTACCTCGTTTCTCTTTCTTTTTTCTTTTTTTTTTTACAAAGAAATTTGTGACCGCCATTTTTTATGCGCATTGGCTAAACTCTCGGATATGTGATAGTCGAGAAAAAGGATTGTACATCAGATGTACTACATCATATTTAATGACTTTTCGAGTTTTAGTGTATTTTTTTCAAGTACTATAGAGTTTATAAATTACATTTTAGTTTTATGACGTTAAAAATCAAATTTTTTTGAGCTTATATGTAATTTTTTTGAGTTATAATGTAACTTTTTTAGATTAAAGTTTAAGTAAATAAACTCAAAAACTTTATAATAAAACTCAATTTTTTAGATTAAAACTCAAAACTTCATCTTAATGCTCAAAAACTATACCATCTGATGTAGTACATCAGATGTATAATTCACTTACTGTGTGATAGCCTGCAAACCATGTATGTCAGGTAACCCACCCGAGGGTGACAGGTTCAAAGTTTGTAAGGCCCGGACTCAGACCAAGAATGTTCCACAAGATTTGCCCTTGGGGAGGCTTGAAGCTGGATTTCCTGGAAATTTCACCTAAGTTTTAACCAATAGACTTCACCCCTCTCTTTCTTTATTATCGATTGTAGGTCAAAACAAATAAGTTAGCTTATTTGAATAAATTAGTTTATTTTTTGGACTAATTTATTTTGTGTAGAACAAAGTAGTTTATTTTCTCCAAACTTAGACTAATCTATAAGTTAAGCTTATTTATTTGTTTACCTCTCTATATTAGAAAAGTTTTTTAAAGATAATTTGATCGATCACGCCCACATAATATATTGTCTAATTGTCATTTAATAACAATATCCACAAATGGTCTCCTACTTTCTCCTTTGATCTTTGTGCTAAATTCAAAGATAGACAAATGATCTAAAGGGAGTAGTGTATAATAATTAAAGTTTTTGATGTTAGTAATATACTAATATCCCTTTATACCCAAAGGTCCCGAGGTTTGAAACCTGGGTCTTTTGCCAAAATAGTCATTTGGCCGAAACTATTTACTATAATGACCATATGTCCATTATATTTCCCAAAATAGCCATACAACATTGTAAATGAATATCTAAACTTAATTTCAAAAATTATTTAAGTTTATCATGATATAGGAATAATTATTCACTTTCATTATATATGGAAATTTAAGTTAGAAAAAAGGAGGAAACTTTTATAATTTTTTTACAATTTCAAAATATCTATAAAATCTTCATTAAAAGCTAGTATAAAATTAAAAATGCGCTTTCATTGTTGATAGGGCTTTGGCAATGATAAAGAAAATTGCATGTTCTTTTATTTTTTTTAAAACCGCGTGTTCACTTTTTTTCACACAATATTTTATGAAAGTATTTATAAATCTACATGTTCATTTGAAACTTAAAAACAAAAATCACAGGTCTTCACTCAAAAGTTAAAAGTAGATCCATAGGCCAATAGATTAATTACTTTTCTTAATTTTATGAAAATATTATTGAAATATTACTATTTTTCAGTTTTGTTGAATTTTTTTCATAGTTTTTATATATATTTACTATTTTGAGGGAATATAATAAATTTGAAAAACTTTATAGTTAGCTTTTTTATGGCAACTTTATTAACTTAAATGGTCATTTTGGTAATTACATTTATAAAATGGTCACTTTGGTAATTAGATTTATGAAATAGTCATTTTGGAAAATAGTTTGAGTTAAACGGCTATTTGGGCAAAAGACCCTCGAAACCTTGTGCATGCGTGCTTCTAAATTCTAATGACTTTAGCCTTTGTTACGAGATTGTAACTACATTAAATACCGACTTACCCTCGTATTGGTGATGCTAATCCATTGGCAAGAAATAGTTTTAATAAAATCGATTAATAGTTTATTAACGTATTAAAAGCAAAACAAATTCTATTCTAAATATATATTAAGAGCAATTGCATACAGATAATAAAAAAATGAAAGGTCAGGGCTCGATCCACGAGCCTTGGATTCAAATTTTCCAACGACCAGGATTTAGTTTCGTAGGAAAGGCCTAGGATTCAATCCAGGAGCCATGGATTCAAATTATTCAACGTCCAAGTCATGGTTTAGTCGGACTGACTATGGTAGGACATCCCGAAGGTATAATTAAGCATGGGGCTTAAGAGCACAAGAAGCACGATCCCATTCCCTACTTGAAGAGGGACAATGAAATCAAAGGTGACTAAAACAATATCGACTCTCAAGTAGATAAGCATTTATTCCGTCCGAATTAATAGTTATCGTTGTTTAAATTTCTCGAACAAAAGAAAAACAAAGTAGATAAATATTAATTGGAACAGAAGTATATTAATTTTCACACGTGGATTTGCTCATATAATACAGTTATTTATTTATTTAATTATTACACACGCAGTCATCAAATTAACCATATAATCCTACTAGCTAATACTAGACTAGAACTCTAATTAAATGAGGGCCAAAATCCACCCAATATGAAAAGTGACTTTACAATGAGGAATGATATACTATTGTGTTATACGGTTTACTAGTGGCGGCTGCTTAATTACTGCTTAGCAAACATTGGGCCCAAATCCGACGTAACCGTTTGCACCATCAATCGAGATCTGGATACCCTCTTGTTGAATGTTTCCTATGATGGACAACCCCGAAGGTGATGGTGCAAATGCGAAGCAAAACGTCCCCGTTTCATCGACCGGGATTAAGAAGTTCCTCGCAGGCAGGGTCAGGATTGGCCCGTCTGCGAAGTAAAACGACACAGTCGGAACTCGCACCGTGGTGAACTCCCCCAGGTCGTAGCACGTGTCAAATATTGACACGCCCGTTGACCTAGGCAAGTTAGCAGTTTGGGACACGAAAGCGTCCCGAAAGCTCACGTAAGCCGTGGTTGGAAGCCGTGTAACGGCTGTTCCTGTGTCCACGATCATGCCACCACCCCCAGACTCGGCAAGGCTGAAGACCCCACCAGGAACAGGAACACGTGTCCCACCCACTCCTAGACCAGCTAGCTGAACATAGTAAAAGCTTGGTGCCCTTGGGTTACGCACCAAGTTAATCCAAGCGGCCCCCTCGGGCATAGCCTCTCGTCCAAAAACGAGGGAACCAGCAGCCGCTCCAGAACCCCGGGTGGGTAGGCAATAACTAAACGCACCCCCAATCTGACCCCCAAGCTGACCAACAAAGGACATGGACCCACTCCCTAATCCTAACAACCCTGCAGCACCAACAAACATGCCTTGATTGCTATGCCCACACCCTATAGCAACATTCCTCACCGTCGTTCCTCCCAACGTAACTGTCTCAAACGCCATGGTTCCTTTAGTGAAGGACCCATCACTGTAAACCACCTCATACCTACACCTACCCGAGTGGCTGCACCCCGAGTTCTCAACGCGGTCACAAACAGACGCGGAGCAGGAGACACCCGAATAAGAGTTGGATTGGGCTGGGTTGAATACCGGGTCAGATTGCCTATAACATTGATTACAGGGCTGGCACTGGACCCATACTATGTCGCTTCCTGAATCAATCACCATGTATTGCTTCCGTGCTGGGCTACCAACTCCTATACCGACAAAGTACTCCCCGCTCCCTTCATCCATTCCTGACACCACTTCCCCGCCAAAGGACGCCACTTTGTAGTCGTATATTCCCGCTGTGGATGATGACGTGTTGGAAACCCGACTCACCAGCATCCTCACCCTTGTCACGTCCCGTTGCAGACGACGTGCGAGACGGCTACGATGATTATTTTGTTTCGATGCTGGCTCAAGGTGGTCCCTGTGGACGAGTTTGAGCTTGAGGCTTAATAAGTTTGATGAGTTTCTTAGTTGCTTATTTATATTATCATTATTATAATCATGAGATGCTGAAATTACGGTTTTAGATTGTTGGTTTGCATGACCTTTGAGCTTTGTATCATCAGAAAATGGGTGTTGCTTAGTGGAGGCAATTGCACCAAGGACGTTCAAGTGTTGGTAATTAGGATAGCTGGTCACGTGATTTGTGGTCTTGTGGTTGGCAGACGCACGTGATAATAGGAGGAGGAGGAGGAGGAAAACTAGTACCGTCGTCGTGAGTTTTGAGACAGAAAATGGAATATAAGACATACTTCTACTCCTATCTAGTGCAACACTTTTATCGGATGCCATTTATTTTGCTTGCTCTATAATGTATGGGACTCTTAGAGTTGATGGGAGAGAGATTGATGGACAACCAAGGAAGTGGTCATGTACTCATGCTACGTACGAGGATTTTATAAGCTAAGTTCAAAACTTTCAGAAAAAAAAAACGCTGAAATGGGATTAGTTGGGGTTTTCTACGTGATACCCCTGTATTTTTTCGAATTATACGTGATATCCCACATTTTTAGTACCCCTGAACTTAGTAAATTAAAGGTCTTAAAATACCCAAATTATTAAAATTTGCGTGTTTAAAGAGTTAAATTTTGTAAAGAAAAGATGTTTACAATTGACTAAATAATGTTTATGCTAAGGGTTTGACAAATAATTGTCAAAAGATCAATAAAAAGTGAATAGAATAAACTTTTAAAATAGGTACATTAGTGCACTTTGGGTATTTTGAGAGATTTTCACTAAGTTTAGAGATACCAGTGATCTTTTGAGAATTCGAGAGGTACCATGTAGAATTCGAAAAAAAATACGAAGGTACTACGTAGAAAAACCCTAAAAAGTTTGTGTTTGTGACGGTAAGAAAAGTTTATTATCTATGCGAAAAGCTACATACTCTCTCCATTTATCTCCAATCTACTCATTTCTTTTTTTTTTTGACATTATTCATAAGTAGTATATCTCAATCATTTGTTTGTCTTTGATTAAAATACACTTTACAAAGATTAAAAAAAGGGCAAACAAATAATTGGGACAGAGGGAGTACAAAGAATATTCAGAATTCTTTCAAATATATAAGTGAAAATAAACATAGTCATGTCGAATCTTATTTAATTCGTATTTATGAGTACATTGAGAATATTAAGCTACTATAATTTTACAACCGAAAATGTCTTAGGCCCTGTTCTTTCTGGCTTTTTAGAGCCGAATCGAATCGAGCCGAATCGAATCGACCGAATGGAGCTCACTGAATCGAATCGAGCTAGATCGAATCGAATGGAGCGAGTGAAAGTGAATGAATCGAATCGAATCGAATGGAGCTCACTCAATCAAATCGAATAGAAAGCCGAGCCGAATCGAGCCGATTGAGCCGAATTGAACTGAAGTAATATTAATATTTGGTTCACTGTCCTGATGAGATGAGAGTAGAACAAGCTGCGTTCTACCTGAGGGAGGCAGCTGGCAAGTGGTGGGATACGGTGAAGGTGAGTGCTAAAGAGTTGTATGCGAACCAAGGTTTACCTGCTATACCTTGGGAAGAGTTTCGTAAGGCTATGAGAAAAGAGTTCGTACCGGAGCATTTGAGGAGTAAGTTGAGAGAGGAGTTCGATGGGTTTAAGATGACATCTGACATGTCTGTGGCCGAGTACTACCGGCAGTTTAATGAGAAGTCTAGGTATGCTGAGGATATGGGTTTGAGTGAGGAGAATCTAGCGCTGAGGTTTGAGGAGGGGTTGACCCCTAAGATCATGGACAAGTTACCCATGGGAGTCCTTACTGATGTTAAGGAAGCTTATGAGAGGGCTGGGAGAGCTGAGAGGTTGGTGGAGATGGCTCAGGAGAGAGTGAGTGAGAAAAGAAAGGCTGAGAGTGAGGATGGAGGCCAATCTAGTCACAAGAAAGGCAACCACAATCAAGCTAAGGGGTTTTCTTCGGGTCGGATTGATCTTTGGGGCTTCCTTTGGGCGTGGCCGTGGAAGTGTTAGTGGTAGTTGGGGAGTGACCTGCTATAGTTGTGGTGGTGTAGGCCACAAGAGACATGAGTGCACAAGTGCACCTGGAACTTTCCAGAGACTTGCGCAGAGCTATGCGAGCAATAGACCGACTGGATCATGGGCAAACCGGGGAAGTCAGAGCTATCAGAGTGGAGGTAACCGCAACGCCGGTAATTCTTATCAGAAACCACCGACGAACAACAACAACAACAATCAAGGGTCGGGTGCTAAGCCGACCACATCAGCCAGCACTGTCCAGAGAGGTAGACAGAAGACCAGTGGAAAGCTGTTCATGATGGAGAAGAAAGCAGCTGAAGATGATGCACACGTTATCACCGGTACTTTTCTTGTTAAAGGTATCCATACCTTTGTTTTGTTTGATTCGGGGGCGTCTCAGTCGTTTGTATCTTCGAGTCATGTTAAACGGTTGGGTCTGAGGGTATATGAGTCTGTTAGTGAGGAAGTTTTTATACCTTCGGGTGAGTCTGTAACATGTGGGAGGTTATATAGGGATGTACCTATGATAGTTGGGCAAGTTGATCTACCTGTAGACTTGCTAGAGTTTCCTTTTAGCGGTTTTGAGATGATAGTTGGGATGGATTGGTTGGGAAAGTATAAAGCTAAGATAGACTGTCATCAAAAGAAAGTGTCTTTAAGAGGTCCTAAGGGTGTTTGTGTGTCTTATCGTGGGTTTCTGGTCAAACCCAAAGTTAAGTTGATTGCAGATGTTACTTTGAAGTCTTATCTGAGGAAGGGATGTCCTTTGATCTTGTGCCATGTGAGAGATGACCGGATAGAGAGTCCGACGGTTGATCAGATACCAGTGGTGGGAGAGTTTGAGGATGTGTTTCCGAAGGAGATTCCGGGGTTGCCACCGAAGAGAGAGATAGATTTCAAAGTTGAGTTGAAATCGGGGACGGGCCCAATCTCTAAGGCACCGTACCGGATGGGTCCTAAGGAGATGGAGGAGCTTAGGAAGCAGTTAGATGATCTGATAGAGAAGGGATACATTAGACCAAGTGTATCCCCGTGGGGAGCACCAGTCCTTTTTGTGAAGAAGAAAGATGGGAGTTTGAGGTTGTGCATAGACTATAGAGAGCTGAACCGAGTGACAGTGAAGAACAAGTATCCTTTGCCAAGGATAGATGACTTGTTTGATCAGTTGAGTGGTGCATCAGTCTTTTCCAAGATTGATTTAAGGTCGGGGTACCATCAGGTGAAGATTAGAGAGGTGGACATACCAAAGACAGCTTTCACGTCGAGGTATGGCCATTATGAGTATGTGGTGATGCCGTTTGGGTTATCTAATGCACCGGCAGTGTTTATGGATTTGATGAATAGGATCTTCAGACAGTTTTTGGATAAGTTTGTGGTGGTGTTTATCGATGACATCTTAGTCTACTCCAAGACTAAGGAGGAGCATGAGGAGCATCTGAGGATTGTGTTGTAGACTTTGAGGGAGCATGAGTTGTATGCTAAACTGTCCAAGTGCGATTTTTGGTTAGAGAAAGTTGCTTTTCTGGGGCATGTGATCTCTAAGGAGGGAGTAGCTCTGGATCCGGCGAAGATTGAGGCAGTGACAAAGTGGGAAGCACCAAAGAATGTTCTTTGAGATCGGGAGTTTTTCGGGTTTAGTGGGTACTACAGACGGTTTGTGAAAGATTTCTCCAAGATAGCTAGACCTATGACAGCGTTGATGAGAAAAGAGAACAGGTTTCGTTGGGATGAGAGTTGTGAGACGGCGTTCCAAACATTAAAGGAGCGTTTGACCACAGCTCCTATCTTAGCATTGCCTGAAGGGATCGAGAACTTTGAGGTTTATACAGATGCCTCAAAGAATGGGTTGCGATGTGTGTTGATGCAGAACGGTAGAGTGATTGCCTATGCTTCTAGGCAATTGAAGCCTTATGAGGAGAACTACCCTACTCATGATCTGGAGTTGGGTGCAGTGGTGTTTGCTCTCAAGATATGGAGACATTACCTTTATGGAGCAATCTTTAAGGTATTTTCTGATCACAAGAGTCTCAAGTATATTTTCACTCAAAAGGAGTTGAACATGAGACAGAAGAGGTGGATGGAGCTGATTAGCGACTATGACATGGAAATTATCTACCATGAAGGGAAGGCCAATGTTGTTGTGGATGCTTTGAGTAGGAAGAGTGTACATTCTTTGTGTACAGCTCTATCTTTGATGAGGTTGAGAGATGAGGTAGCGAAGTTTGGTATACATATGATGCAGAGAGGAGATGCTGTGGGAGATTTGATAGTACGGCCTGATCTTTATGAGGATATTCGTGGTAAACAGGCTTTGGATCCTAAGATGGTTGAGTGGAGAGCTGGAGTAGAGAAAGGGACAGTGTCTCGATTCTCCATTCACACAGATGGTAGTTTGAGGTTCGATGGTAGGTGATGTGTCCCTAATGATGAGGAGCTGAAAAAGACAATCATGACAGAGGCACATTGTACACCATATTCAGTACATCCATGTGGTGACAAGCTATACAAGGATTTGAAGAACACGTTTTGGTGGCCTGGGATGAAGAAAGAAACAGCAGAGTTTGTGGCCCGTTGTTTGACATGTCAGAGAGTTAAAGGGGAACAGCGACGACCACAAGGTAAGATTCAGTCTTTAGAGGTACCTGAGTGGAAGTGGGAGTCCATTTCTATGGATTTTATCGTGGGTTTGCCAAAGAGTCAACAGGGTAACAACATGATTTGGGTAATAGTGGATCGACTGACAAAGTCAGCTCACTTTGTTCCAATGAAAGATACATGGACTAAAGCACAATTGGCTATGGCCTATCGAAAGAATGTGCTTAAGTTAAATGGAGTCCCTAAGGACATAGTGTCTGACAGAGATGCGAGATTTATATCAAGGTTTTGGAAAGAGTTGCAGGAATCGTTGGGAACAACTTTGAAGATGAGTACAGCATTTTATCCTGCGACAGACGGTCAGACTGAGAGAACGATCAAAACTCTTGAGGATATGTTACGAGCTTGTGTGATGGACTTTGGTGGTAGCTGGGAATAGAGGTTGGATTTGATAGGGTTTTCTTACAACAACAGCTACCACACTAGTATTGGTATGGCACCGTTTGAGGCTTTGTATGGGAGGAGATGTAGGAGTCCGATTTGTTGAGACGATAGTGCTGAAGCAGTGGTTTTAGGACCAGAGATGGTACATGAGATGGTTGAACAGATTAAGATGATCAGGGAACGGATGAGAGCAGCTCAGGATATGCAAAAGAGCTATGCAGACCTACATCGCCGAGATATAAAGTTTCAGGTTGGGGACAAGGTTCTTCTGAAAGTGTCTCCTATGCGTGGGGTAATGAGATTTGGGAAGAAAGGCAAGCCGAGTCAGAAGTTTATCGGGCCTTATGAGATCTTAGAGCGAGTTGGGGAAGTTGCATATCGTCTGGCTTTACCAGCTGCGTTTGAGAGAGTGCATAATGTGTTTCATGTATCGCAGCTGCGGAAGTATGTGAGTGATCCGTCACATGTGTTAGAGGCAGAGAGCTTAGAGCTAGATGAATCCTTATCATATCTTGAGGTGCCTAAGCAGATTCTTGACCGAAAGGTTAGGAAGACTAGGAGTGGTGAGACAGTGTTGCTTAAGATCCTTTGGTCTAACCACGAGACCGAGGAAGCTACATGGGAACCAGAGGAACCTATGAAAGAGTGTTACTCTTTCCCTTTTGATCAGGTATGTATGGTTACGGGGACGTAACCTTGTTTCTTTTAAGGGGGTAGGAGATGATAGCGAAGAGTTTTTAAGAGTTTTTGTACCCTTTTATATGTTGTGTCGGTATGGTTGTCGGGATGAGTTTGGGTTAGTAACATGTTTTATGTTGAGTTTTGTTTTGGTTGTTGAGTCGGGAGTGTTGTGGGTGTATCTTTGTTTTGTGGTGGTTTGAACTTCGGGGACGAAGTTCCTTTTAAGGAGGGAAGACTGTAATACTCCGTATTTATGAGTCTCTGGGTACTCTATCGAGTAGGCCTTACTCTGTCGAGTAAGGGTGAGTTGCGTTTTAAAATAGTTTCTGACCTGTTGGGTACTCGATCGAGTAACTGGGATACTCGATCGAGTAAGGGGGCACTCGATCGAGTACCTTAGCTACTCGATCGAGTAGCCGGTTTACGGGGAGTTATTTCTCGGGTTTTGTTAATTATGCGATTAAGGTATATAATCTTTTCCGTCATTGTTCTAAACACTTTTCAAAACCTAAATTACTGTCAAGAGAGAAAGCAAAGTACGTTCTTCACTTTAATCGCATTGTTAGCAAATCCCGTAGTTTGGAAGGTCGGTTTTCATCGTTCGTTATACCGTTGAGATCCTTGCGTCGAGGGTAAGACCTATGTACCGTTTTTATAGTATTTCCTTTAAGTTGTTTAAACCCTAATATGGGAATTTGGGGGGTTTTGTGTAGATTGTGATTTGGTAGTGTTTATGTGTTTGTATGATAGGAGGAGGTTTTGTAGAAGAGGCTTTTTGATACAGCTGTTGAGACCGTCTGATAGTTGTGCTTTCCAGGTAGGATTTCCTACTCAGTATTAGTCTCATAATGTGATGTTCGTGTGTTGTGGTTGATTGAATAATATAGTAATTGTATTGTGACGGTTTGTTGATTGTGATTGTTTGTCTCTGGTTCTCGAGGCGAGTCCTCGGCTGAGTGGGGTCACTTGCGGGAGTGGCTTCACGCCCTAGTTTCGCCCTTCGTGGAACCCGCCACGGAAGGGGATATGCACATTAATGGACAGGGCTATCGCTCATTATGAGGAGCGGGGATTTGGTGGGTACGGCTGCGAGATTGTGTGATTAGTATATATAGACGGTGTGAGATATTTGTTTATCGTATTGTTGATATATATATATAGATTGTGTGATTAGTACTGACTCCGTGTTGTTGTTTGTAAAATCTGCGGTGATCCATTCGGGGATGGTGAGCAGTAATTGAGCAGGTTTGAGTTGAGTCACATGGGATTGCTGGGATGTGTCACTGTCAGATGATAGAAGTCTTCCGCTGTAGCTTAGTCATTTAATAAACTTTACATTTAGTTGATTAGACAGTTGGTTTGAGAACTTGTACCCGTATTTTGGGATTTGGCTTGATTTGTACTTTTCACTAAAGTTATACTATTAAATGTTGTTTCGTTATTGTCTTATGATTATCATGCCTCGGGTAACCGAGATGGTAGTATCCTTATACCTGAGTGGTCCTGGTAAGGCACTTGGAGTATGGGGGTGTTCTGAACCGAATCGAGTTGAATCGACCGAATGGAGCTCATTTAACCGAACCGAGCTAGATGAACTTAATGGAGCCGAGTGAATCGAATTGAATCGAATGGAGCTCATTTAACCGAATCGAATAAGTAGATGAACCGAGAATGATTGAGTGATTGAGAGTGAATTGAATCAAGTAATATTAATATTAATCAATACATATATATAAAGCAGGAATTTTTCGAGCGATATTAGAGAGTCCAACTTTTTTAGAATTCCTAACAAGAGTAGATTTAGAAACAAATTTAATAAAATTATCCTAATAAAAGTAGATTTCTTAACATTTTAATAAAGTTATCCTAATAAAAGTAGATTAAATTTATTTTAATAAGATTATTCTAATATAAGTAGGTGATACTCAAAATACACATACACAATGTAACTAATTATATTAGTATTAATATTAATACTAATACTAAATATAATAATAATAATAATAATTATTATTATTATTATTATTATTATTATTATTATTATTATTATTATTATTATTATTATTATTATTATTACTACTACTACGACGACGACGACTACTACTACTACTACTACTATAAGAAGAAGAAGAAGAAGAAGAAGAAGAAGAAGAAGAAGAAGAAGAAGAAGAAGAAGAAGAAGAAGAAGAAGAAGAAGAAGAAGAAGATTACTAAATTAAGATTAATACTAGTAATTATACTAATTTGAGTGATTAGCTAGGTAGCCACCATAAACCACAGTACACCATCAATTTTATTAGGTGAAATAATAGAGCACCAATTTGCTAGAATGTTGTTCAAAGTCTAGCCATATATCATCCTGATTTGAGTGATTAGGTAGCCATCACGAAGCAACAACAATCCTAATTTTATTAATTAGATAAATAAAAATCGACAGGCGGCCCTAATTTCATCTTTAACCAACAAATAAAATTTGATTGATTAATTAAAACTCAACAAATAATATTAATAATTGATAAACAAGTAAATTAATTTATTATTTGATAAATTAGAATCCATCTTGTAAGTTTTAAATCATTTGAGCAATTAAATTAAGTTTTAGGGAAAAATATTGATTCAAGAGCATTTGGTTCAGTTTTAGGTGAAAAGGGTACAAACTAGAACATTTATGAAAAAGTGTATGTGAAGATTAAAGTTCGTATATGAAAAAACAATTAGGTATTAATAATAGTAATATTAAAATTAACAATGTTATTAATCATATTATTAATAATTAATATTCATATTCATATTCATATTAATAATAATATTAGTAATATTATTAATATTATTAATTTTATTAATATGAATATTATTGATTTTAATAACTATAATATTTAATATGATAACAATAATGAGGATCATTAATTACTAATAAATTAATGATAATAATAATAATAATAATAATAATAATAATAATAATAATAATAATAATAATAATAATAATAATAATAATAATAATAATAATAATAATAATAAAATAATTATAATAATAATAATAAATAAATAAATAATATTAAAAATATTAATAAAAACTATTAAGTTTAACATGTGCAAAATTGAAATGGCCTGAATTTAGTGGAGCTGAACTAAATCGAAATTTGAATCGAATGGAGTGAGTGACTAGCTAAATGAATCGAATAGAGTGAAATTTGAACTAAAATGAGCCGAGGTGAATGAATAGAGTGAATCGAATCGAATAGAGTGAGTGAATCGAAGTGAGCTGAAATTAAGCCAGAATGAACATGGTCTTAGCCTTAAAAATGAGGCATAGTAGACAATAGGTCCCTGTCGATTCGAATCCCCCATCCCCCCACTATTCTAATGCCCTTGTGGCTCATTTGACGCCACAAAAAATCACATATGTAATAAAAGATATTGATGATGTTAAGTACACATAGACCTACGTGCAAAACAGAAATGGGTAGGTTGGAGTTGAATAGAGGAAGTAAAACACTAGCAAAAATATTCAATAATAAATTAGTTAATAACAAAGACGAGTTATAGTTCTATCACGTTATTATATCCTTGGCATGAATTTAGATTAACCTAGCTAAAACAATACTTAATAGGTGTTTCGAGTAAAATCAATTAAGTATATGTACAATTAATGTCTTAATTACATGTCGCAATGATTGGCTTTGATAAGGGGTTTGCTTCCAATGATTGGCTTTCTCTTTTCCCAAATACTTTTATCAAACACTTACCTATTCAAATATCGGATCATGCGCCTATAATCCTTGATACAAATATGGTTCTGAATACCAAGAAGAAAGTGTATAGGCTAGAGACGTGGTGTTTTGATCATGCCGAATGTAACACCCCCATTTATTCAGGAGCCTTTAGCTAGACATTCCCAAATAAATAGGACTGTTACCATCTCGGTTTCCCGAGGTAGTGAATAACAAAGTACAACAAACCAAAGTACTTTAAATTAAAATTTTGGTGAATACATGTTTATTACAATTTAACTAACTAAAACTTAATATAATATAATTACAACTCGCAGCGGAAATAAATAAAGTGATATAATTGTTCTATGTGATCTAGACTTCAACTATGGTCCAAGTCGAGCTCTCATCCCAATGCTCCCGAGTCAGCTAATCTTTGGAGTACCTGTCAATTCTGCTCCCCATAAAACGGTTCACCGCAGGTGTTCACGAATACACTGTCAACCACGAGGTTGAGTAGGAATAACCAACAACAAGTCAAAGTGAAATGATATGATATATAATGCCAATACAATTGAGCTCATCACCCGAAACAACCATTCATCCCGCCAATCCCTGGCCCGGGGTATCCATCATTCCAACCGAAGTTGAAGTATCCATCATCCCAACCGAAGTTGAGGTATCCACCATCCCAGTATAAAACTGAGGTATCCAACAATTACGATATATAGCAATAACAATACAATAACAATAACCCATCTCAACACGAGGCTGGGGTATCCACTCAAAGATATGTAATACTAATTGATGGGGCATATTCTGCACCGCTGACCAAGTCAACATATTGAGCAAGGTCAAGGATATCCACAACAAGTCAACGACTCAGACAGCTTAGCCGATGCAACCCATCTACTGTCACACTGGGTCTCGCCCGGCAACCGATCGCCAGGACACATATCCGCGTACTCATATCCAAGACCCTCGGCCGGCCTGACATGGGTCCATCGGCCGAGGGTAGAACGGTCTTTCCACCTGCTAGCCACTTGGCCACTTGGCCACTACGTGACAAAAGGTGAAAGCCTATAAATACTCCTCAACCTTCATTGAGGAAGGGATCCATAAATTAACCTAAGAATCACTATTCATCTGGTAATATCTTCCTTATCTCTCTACAATATATCCTTAGCCGAGTAATAACAACTTTTCCCACTAAGTTCACTGACTTGAGCGTCGGAGTGAGTACGCTTGGCACAAAGCCAAGCCCTCAGTTCGTTCATTGTTGCAGGAGAGGCCGAGAGGAACGATAGAGACGTGAGGAATCCAACTCGAGACATCATTCTACAAGCCACGGGTGGAAACAATACTTGCTCTGGAATTACGCCCGGAACAATTGGCGCCGTCTGTGGGGAATAGCTCGAAGGCCGGCATCGTTATTATCAGCCCAAACGGAGACGTGTTTGAGCACGCCTTGAAGCTTACCTCATTGGCCTCAAACAATGAATCCAGGTACGAGGCGGTGATAACCGGAGTTGAGCTAGCTAAAACCGCCGGGGCAGAGCGTATCATGGTGAAGACAGATTCACTCTTAGTGACCAACCAGATCAGAGGAGAGTACGAAGCCCAGGACTACGGGACGATAAAGTATCTAGAGAGGGTGAGAGCTGGCGCTTCAGAACTCAAACCCTTCCAGATACAGTACACCCCCAGATCCGGAAACGACCGGACCATCGGCATGGTCGAAGGAGCAGAGACCGAGGAGGTAGAGATTGATCCGGGCCGCACCGAATCGTCGGTGTCAACCTGGAACCAAAATTCAGAGCCGACCTCCGGACCGCCGAGGAAGAATAAAGATGTTTTCGCATACTCGGCGGCCGAGATGCCAGGCGTGAGCCGGGAGGTGATTGTTCACAAGCCGAACGTACTCTCCACCGCCGCCCGATCAAGAGAGAATAAGGAACTCCTCGGCCGAGAAGGATGAGGCCATCAAAGCCGAAGTAGATAAATTACTAGCGGCGGGTTTCATCATGCCTTGTACTTATCCTGAGTGGTTAGCCAATGTTGTAATGGTGAAGAAGTCATCGGGGGCATGGAGAATGTGTGTAGACTTTACCAACCTTAATAAAGCATGCCCCAAAGATTGTTATCCCCTGCCTCGAATAGATAGTTTAATTGACGCCACGGCAGGCTACACCATGTTGAGCCTGCTGGATGCCTTCTCGGGGTATCACCAAGTATTTATGGCCGAGGAAGACATGCCTAAATGCGCATTTATCACTGCTAACGGCACATACATGTACAAAATGATGCCGTTTGGTTTGAAGAACGCCGGAGCAACGTACACAAGGCTGGTGGACAAAGTGTTCCAAAATCAAAAAGGACGAAACATTGAGGCTTACGTCGACGATGCTATTGTAAAAAGCAAGTCCGACAGCGAGCATTTGGCCGATTTACACGAGACATTTTGTTCACTAAGGAAATACAAGATGAAGCTCAACCCAATGAAATGCAACTTCGGTGTCCGGGCAGGTAAATTCCTAGGTGTACTTGTCAGTGCCAGAGGCATAGATGCCAATCCGGACAAAGTCCGAGCAATCCTAGACCTGCCGGAACCAAGGAATCGAAAAGAGGTTATGATGCTGACCGGGAGAATGGCGGCTCTCGCCCGTTTCATCTCTCGGTCAGCCGACAAAAGCACCCCATTCTTCAAAGTGTTGAAGGGGAACAAAGACTTCAGCTGGGGGGAGGAACAGAGCACAGCTTTCAAACAATCGAAAGCTCATCTTCGGACTCTCCCAACTCTGTCTGTGCCCGGCCGGTCTTTGGGGAAACGTTATACCTATACAAGCAGATTACCTCGGCCACGGTCGGTCTTTGTGATCATCAGGGAAGAGGATAAACAGCAACACCCAATCTACTTTGTCAGCCATACGCTGTTGCCCGCCGAGAGAAATTACCCACTAATTGAAAAAGCAGCCTTCGCCGTCGTCGTTGCCGCGAGGAAGTTAAAACCCTACTTCGACGCACACCCCGTGACGGTCCTAACCGATCAGCCATTGGAGAAAGCTTTGGAAAAATTCGAACGATCCGGTAGGCTCATCAAATGGGCAGTGGAACTCTCTGCCTTCGGCATTCAAGACAAACCAAGGCCTTCGATAAAAGGGCAAGCACTTGCAGATTTCTTGGCCGAATGCACATATCAAGAAGAGCCAAACCAGGTGTATGGGAGGTTTACACCGACGGCTCCTCCACGACGAAAAGCTCGGGAGCCGGCATCCTTATCATCAGCCCAAACGGGGACGAGTTTGAGTATGCCTTGAAATTCACCTTCTCGGCCTCGAACAACGAATCCGAATACGAGGCGGTGATAACCGGAGTCGAGCTAGCTAGGGCTGCTGGAGCAGAGCACATTGTGTTGAAGAAGAGACTCACTTTGTTGGTTACTAACCAAATCGAGGGGAGTTTGAGGCTCGGGACGACGGAATGGTAAGGTACCTGGAAAGGGTAAAGGCCGACATAGCGAAATTGAAATCTTTCCAAATCCAATGCGTTCCCAGATCTGAGAACAACCGGGCCGACGCTCTCTCAAAACTTGCCAGTTCAACCATCAAGAATATCAGCCGAACCGTGCTAGTGGATATCAGGACCGCTAAAAGCATCACTGACGCACTCTGCACGGTGGGCAACATCGAGGCCGTGACAACGTGGATGACTCCCATAATGAAATACAAACTTGCAAATGAGTTGCCGGAGGACCGCAATCTCTCGGCCAAGATAAAGAGGACCGCCGCCAGGTACTTGTTGTTTGAAGGAGAATTATACAGAAGGTCCGTAATAAGACCACTCTTGAAATGCGTCGGCCCAGCCGACGCAGAGCTAATTTTTGAGAAATTCACGAAGGCATCTGTGGTCATCACATGGGGGCAAGAACGCTGGCCCACAAAGCTCTCCGAGCCGGCTACTTCTGGCCCAAAGATGCTTGCGGATTCCAAGGCTAAAACCAAGAAGTGCACGAACTGTCAAATGCATGCTCCGGTGATACACGCTCCTTCCCGGGACCTACAACCGGTGCTTAATCCCCTCCCTTTCGCACAGTGGGGGATGGATATGCTAGGGCCATTCCCAACGGCCTCCGGAGGAAGGAAGTTCTTGATCGTCGCCGTTGACTACTTCACCAAATGGGTTGAAGCTGTAGCAGTACCGGCAAAAACCACAGCGGCCGTCAGAAAGGTAATCTGGGAAAATGTTATAACTCGTTTCGGATTACCCCAAGTTATGGTATTTGACCACGGCCGGGAGTTTTGGAGTGACCTGATAATGAACTGGCTAGAAGAGCTTGGCATCAAGTTTGCATACTCCTCCGTCTGTCACCCACAGAGCAACGGGCAGGCGGAGGCGGCCAACAAAACCATCCTCAACGGTTTGAAAAAGACAGTTGAAGACCTTAAGGGAAGGTGGGCCGATGAACTACCCGGTGTCCTGTGGTCCCTTCGGACCACGGAGAAAGAAGCAACGGGGTACACCCCCTTCCACTTAGTCTACGGCTCCGAAGCAGTCCTGCCAATCGAAGCGACGGTGCCAACATTCAGAACGGCTACCTTTAACCCAGTTGAAAACGAAGAAGGCCTGAGAGCCTCCCTAGACCTGGTCGAAGAAAGCCGAGATACGGCACGCCTCAACTTGGCAGTATACCAAAACCGGATGAAAAGAGCCTACAACCGAAGAGTCCACAAAAGGGACTTAAAAACAGGAGATCTGGTCCTAAGAAAGTCGGCCGCCACCAACAAAGGAAACATTCATGGAAAATTAACGGCCAACTGGGAGGGACCCTACAAAGTAGTTGAAGAGATGAGGCCGGGTACATACCGGCTGACAGACATGGGGGGCGTGCCTTTGATGAGCCACTGGAACACTGACAACCTAAGAAAATACTTTGTATAAGCGGCGGAGGTGTCCAAAACCATTGTCGGCACCCCGGCGCGTGTTTATATCTAGTGAAGAAACATCCAAATTTTCCGTCAGTATTTATCTCCTCCGTGGTCGATACGCTAGAAGAAACGTATACTCAGTGCAATTGAGACGTAAATCTAGCGATCAATATGCCTACACAGTTACGAACGCTGTCAAAGCCGCAACCCCGATTACCTCGGCCAAAGCCGAGAGCGACGGGGAACACGTCGGTCGATACGCTAGAAGAAACGTATACTCAGTGCAATTGAGACGCAAATCTAGCGATCAATATGCCTACACGATTATTTAACGTTGTCAAAGCCGCAACCCGATTACCTCGCCAAAGCCGAGAGCGACGGGGAACACGTCGGTCGATACGCTAGAAGAAACGTATACTCAGTGCAATTGAGACGCAAATCTAGCGATCAATATGCCTACACAGTTACGAACGCTGTCGAAGCCGCAACCCCGATTACCTCGGCCAAAGCCGAGAGCGACGGGGAACACGTCGGTCGATACGCTAGAAGAAACGTATACTCAGTGCAATTGAGACGCAAATCTAGCGATCAATATGCCTACACAGTTACGAACGCTGTCGCGCCGCAACCCCGATTACCTCGGCCAAAGCCGAGAGCGACGGGGAACACGTCGGTCGATACGCTAGAAGAAACGTATACTCAGTGCAATTGAGACGCAAATCTAGCGATCAATATGCCTACACAGTTACGAACGCTGTCGAAGCCGCAACCCCGATTACCTCGGCCAAAGCCGAGAGCGACGGGGAACACGCCGGTCGATACGCTAAAAAAGAGACGTATACTCAGTGCAATTGAGACGCAAATCTAGCGATCAATATGCCTACACAGTTACGAACGCTGTCGAAGCCGCAACCCCGATTACCTCGGTCAAAGCCGAGAGCGACGGGGAACACGCCGGTCGACACGCTAAAGACGTTAAACACGGTTGGGACATGCATTCAAACTGCCTCGGTCATGCCGAGGGTAAAAACGAAGGCACTTAATTAATAACGCAAAAAGACAAACGAGGAATTGTGATCGAAGCCCTGGCCAAGCCAAAGGCCGATAAGACGAACTTTATTGAAAACAATTACAGAGAAAGTACAGACGACGGCCGTCCCCATAGGGATAAGCCTAAACACAACCTACCAAGAGTTTTACTAACAAAACAAGGGAAAGAAAAGCAAAAGGTTACAAACATATCATTTGAAGCGCCAAAAGTGGCAGGGAGGAAAGGCTCAATAGTTGGCCCCGAACGCCTAAAGCTATCCGAGATGCCGGGTGAGTCCGGTGACGACCGCCCGTCTCCCTATGCCCGTTCCGCCCTCCATCGGTGGCAAAGAGCATCTTCGGCGGCCGGCTCGAAGAGGGCTCGACATTTTCAAGTGACTTGACCTCTCACCCTCCTTCACCTTTGCATCGTAGGCCGCCTTGGCCTCGCCTATCCGAGCCGCCTTCGCGCGCTCCGCCTTCTCTCTCTCGGCGCTTCAATGACCTCGGCCATCTCATCCAAGCGATCAAATTTGTCCCACGGGAAGGAGCCGTCGGGGACGAGCTTTTTGATCGCCTCCCTGGTCGCCTCCTCGGCCTGGTCCCGGTATTGGGCGCACAGTTTAGGGAGGAGATCATCTTGAAGCATTTCGATATCCTTCTCCTTTTGAGCAAGGGAAGCCCGCGTATCCCTAAGCGCCTCCACCTGGTTATGGAACAAATCTTTCCACTCGTCCCTCTTGGCAACCACGGCGTCATAAGCGCCCTTGTACCGGTCTCGCTCCTCCATCAACTTGGCGGTGGCAGCATCAGCATCCTCAACTTTGGCTCTCTCGGCCACCAGCAGCTTCTCAACTTCCTCCACACGCCTCTTGGCAGCAAAGAGGTCCAGCTTAGCCTTCCCGGCTTCCCCCCTTGAAGCGGAGAGATCAAGCTTGAGCTTCGCAATCAACGGCGCAGATTGGGCCACGCTCTTTTCCTGCTCCATGATGTGGGAGCCGGCTAGACGGGTCCACTTCGCCAGCCTCTTATATATTCTCTCACCCTCCGCCACGAGCTCGTCGGAAGAAATCTTCTGGACCGAGGAGTCAACGGTGACATTTCTATCACCTGTCTTCTCAGGCTGCTTCTCGAGCCGCCGCTCAGTGAGAACGGCAGCTGCCGACGGCGGATCTACAAAAAATTTAGGTCATCGAGAATGTCCAACGAACCAGCTAGGTCTGAACCGCAAGTTAGGTCCGTACCAGTCTGGACCCTCTTAGTCGGAGGGCCGGTTGGGGCAGTCTTCTCCCCAGCAACGGTGGAAGCAGACGGTGGCACTTTCCTCTTCCTCAGAGAAGAGAGGACCTGAGCAACGGTCACCACCCCACCAGTGATATCGACGACCTCCAAATGATCCTTCGGGACCGCTGGAGTCGAAGATGGGGCTGGCACTGACGCCGCCGCCGTTTTGGACGCCGCCTTCTTCGTTCTCTTCGGCACGCCTCCGAGAACCCGTGCCTGGGCCGCCTCCGGATCCAAAGCCTTCAGCTGCCTATCCATCAGCTCGTTGGGAGCCAGTCTGCGATCAAGTTTGTTAGCCGTAGGACGCCGTTGAACAACCTTCTCGTCCTTATCAAGCCCCAACCTCTTTAAGGTCTTCACGGACAGATCCTGGCCAAACCGGTCTGCAAGAAATCAAGCAAGAGTTACATAAAGGAAGCGAAACGAAGCTCTAAAACAGGAATACAACAGGCAAAGATGGGCCTCACACCGACCCCACTCACCCTGATTGAGGGCCGGTATGAGGCCGACGCGGCAAAGCAGCTCATCCTGCAGGATAATCTGAGTCGGGGGCAGCCATCCCTTCCCAGCATCAAACAGCTGCATCGCCCGTTCTTCCTCCGCGGTAAGAGGGACCATCGAAGCGTCCATCTTAACTTTACCCCGGGAGATACATTTCTCATATTCTTCCCGGTTCTCACACCGTAAGTAAACAAGGCTCTGGAAGGACCGAGGCAATGGGTAGTCCTCAGGCACTTGGACGTACACCCACCGTCGTTGCCAGTCCTTACAAGAAGTAAGCTTGGACACGGAGACAACGCCTGGCTCCGTCTGCACGTTGTACCACCCCACTTTACCGGCGATCGAAGGCCGTAGATGGTGAAGGCGGCGGAATAAGTTTACTGTTGGGATCTCCCCCCTAAAGAGACAAAGCCACACAAAGCCAACTATCGTCCTCATGGCCAACGGATGCAGTTGGGCCACAGCGACGTTCATAGCTTTGATGATGGCCATGACGTATTCATTCAGAGGAAACCGGAGCCCATACTCCAGATGCCTGATATACACGCCGATGTGACCAGGGGGAGGGCAACAGACCGCCTGACCCTCCTCAGGGATAACGATCTTGTACCCATCACCGAAGGAGAAATGGCCTTCGAAAAGAGTCCCGCCGGAACAGCTGGCGAATTTATTAGTCCAGGCGCGATCAAGACCAGTTGTGCAGGCCTCGCCATGATCCGGGATAGACGGCCTCTCAACAACAGAAAGAGTCCTCTCACCATCAGAAGGAGTCCTCTCATCATCATCAGCATCATCATCCTCATCCTCCCACTCCTCCAAAATTGGTGGATCAACTACGGGAGAGGGAGACCTAGGACCCCCAAACCTTATCGGGATGGCCTCTAGTATCCCCTCCCCATCAAGACGCGACGGGGAACCCCCCAGCGCCGAAGCGCTAGTCCCAGCGTCAGCAGAAGACATGATAGCAATGATTATTGAACAAGAGAAGAAAGGAAATTTGTTTGTTTACCTTGAAGAAAAACACTCGCCGGAGTAGCAACCCTGAAAATTAGAAGACAAAGAAGGCCTTGGAAGTTTAGAGAGAAGAAAATTTTGGAGAATGAAATTGGTGGCCAAATTCACGGAACAACTGCCCTATTTATAGGAAAAAAGCCCATAAAGAAGGACCAATCAGAGAACAGCCCATGAAGCGTCAGCCAATCAGCAAGCAGACACGTGTCGGACATGCAACCACGGAATGTCAATCGTCGCAACAGTTAAACGTCAATCAACGCAACAGTGATCAAGCGTCTTCAACACGCCCTTTCATATCTCTGCCTATTCATCTTCCTCAACAAATTCCTAGGTATCTGCTCTCCGCCGGCCACACGATCAACCATGCTATGGAGCACCGGCCTGGGGGCAATCAAAAGCAACCGGCACTCCCAACCCTGGTCTCGGCCAGCGTCACTTCCTTTTCCACATCGGATGCCCTTTACACATCCATGCGGAGGGGGGATATATATGGTACGGCCTGATAAGAACCAGGCCGAGATAGAAGAAGCAGATCTGAGAAAAGTTTTAAATTACTTTCGCAGAATATACGCTCAAAGATACATCGGAGCCCATACCACGGCATAGACTATTTGGGGGCAAATTGATGGGGCATATTCTCGCACCGCCGACCAAGTCAACATATTGAGCAAGGTCAAGGATATCCACAACAAGTCAACGACTCAGACGAGCCTTAGCCGATGCAACCCATCGGACTGTCACCTGGGTCTCGGCCTGGCAACTGATCAGCCGGGACACATATCCGCGTACTCATATCCAAGACCCTCGGCCGGCCTGACATGGGTCCATCGGCCGAGGGTAGAACGGTCTTTCCACCTGCTAGCCACTTGGCCACTTGGCCACTACGTGACAAAAGGTGAAAGCCTATAAATACTCCTCAACCTTCATTGAGGAAGGGATCCATAAATTAACCTAAGAATCACTATTCATCTGGTAATATCTTCCTTATCTCTCTACAATATATCCTTAGCCGAGTAATAACAACTTATCCCACTAAGTTCACTGACTTGAGCGTCGGAGTGAGTACGCTTGGCACAAAGCCAAGCCCTCAGTTCGTTCATTGTTGCAGGAGAGGCCGAGAGGAACGATAGAGACGTGAGGAATCCAACTCGAGACATCATTCTACAAGCCACGGGTGGAAACAATACTTGCTCTGGAATTACGCCCGGAACACTAAAAATAACCATAACACGTCTCAGACCGAATCTGAGGTATCCAATAAACAATATGAATAAACCAATAACCCAAAATATAATTTCATGACATATAATTCACATCCGACAATTCATTCAATGGCAATTATCCACACAGTTTCACAATTCCTCTTATCAAATAATTAGCAAGACAAGTTGAGTAGTTATCCTACCTGATAAGCAAATATTCCGTATACAACGCTCCAAGCAAAGCAAAGCAAAGCAATCCAACACGTAGAAACCCAATTAAATCGCCTCAACAACTCCGTCACCTAATAAAATATCATTATTCCAATATTAATTCATTTATACTTTTATTCATTATCCAATTCATTATATTAATTGATTCGATTATAATTATATTAATTATCTCCCGTGTAGATTATTACGTAAAAACCCGTCTTAATAATTACACAAGTCAACCTCAATATCCAACCACCCAAGAACACATGAACAACCAAAAACACCAATGGTAAAACACATGAAAACAAACCCATACACACGCATACATTCACGGTTTAAAACCATGATCAACGCCTCACCAAAACCCGCGTCCCATGACACCCCTAGCCACCACCAGTACCACCCACACCTGCTACGCCCTAGCCTGCACCATGGTCAAGCCCGACAACCACCTAACACCCTCCATACCACCACTAACACTCCAAAATCTCACGCCCTAAACAATACCATGACACCACCCCTAAAACCCGCCTGAACAGCCCCTATCCCGAGGTCCCTGGTGGTCAACGGTGGTTCAACAGTGATCCTTGGTCATCCACGGTCACAACGGTACTTACGGCCTGATTTATGGTGGTCTAGATTACGAGTTATAGCAAGGCAAAGTGTATACATAAGACGGTTTAAAATATTACCTTGAGGCGATAATAAAAGTTAATTCTTCTGTTCTTTCTTTTAGATCTCTTCCTTCTTCTTTTATGAATTATTTTCAGATTTATTATGGTATTTATAGTGTAAGATTAAAGAGAATGCGAGGTCGATTAAGAAACTATTATAATTTACCTTATTCTAATTAGTGTATGAATTATTATTATTATTATTATTATTATTACCATCATTAATTATTATTATTATCATATATTACTACTCTTACCATAATTAGAATTACCATACATCTCTTTTACTAATTAAATTATTAGGATAATTAATATAATTATTATTACTTTTCCATTATTATTATTTCCATATTATCTATTATAAATTCCCGGTGCAAATCCCGATTATACTCATACCTTATTATAATAAATTCCGGTCCAATTAATCAATGGCACACGGCCCAACAGTCGATTATTAGCTAAGCCCCATTCCCGACTTGGATTATTAATTTTATATTTTACTTAACGTCTTATTTGTAATTATTATTAGAAATGCTTTTAACTAATTATTAATTACATAAATTATTAATATCAAAATACGGGGTATTACAGTTTTCCCCCCTTAAAATGAACTTCGTCCCGAAGTTCGCCCACAACTATTATCACAAAACTTATAACTACGCATCATTCAACATCATTAACTTACTTAATCATTATCAAACTTTCTTAATCATTATAATACTGTATCATACTTATTAAAATGTGTCACAAAACTAATTTCAAAACATGAGAATGTATCACAATATAAACTTAGAACATGAGGTATCACATTCTACCCCCCTAAAAATAAACTTCGTCCCGAAGTTTCAAAACTACTTTTACATTATTTAAACCATTAACAATTGAAATAATTATATAAATGATAAGAGTCTAATCATCCCACTAACTAGTTATTCTTCTCCCCATTTCCTAGGTCCTCCTATGATCACTCCTACCTCTCAACTATCACAGGTTAAGAACTTATAAAACATTTATATTAAACATTTGGAAAAACTCGCGTTTTCGGAAATCAAAATCCAGCGGTAACTTTTAAAATTCACCATTAAATAATCGTTACATTCCACGTTTATTTTTTATACTTTTCATAAATATAAAGAGATTTTAAAACACGAGAAAAAGAATTAAGTCCAAATCTCGAATAAGCAGTTTATAAAGATTTTTACAATTCAGTTGGTAGAAACCAAAAACTGATCAGCTATAAGTCAAAACTTAGGTCAACTTGTAAAAATCACTATTAATTGTCAAAACTTCACCTTAAAACGTGACTTATCAATTTGAAAACATATTTGAGTCTTTTAAACAGTGGAGTTGAAATTAGGTAAAAATATTAAGTACAAAGTAAATGGAAATTTTACAAATTCGTTTGTCGAAAACTTTACTGTACAGAAACATTCTGACCACTGTCTATAAAACTATTTATTTCTCCCAAACCATAAATCTTTTTAACACGAGACCAACGACATTGGAAAGTTAACTCGCATGGTTACCACTCATAAAATTTTCAACCTTAGACGATTTACATAAGTCAAATGGCAACTAAATCAAGTAGGGTTAAAATCTACTAAATAAGGTCATGCTTCCACATCCATTTTACGAACTCACAAATTCTTACTAAAACCCCCCTATACTTGTAGTAACACAACTTGGTCATAAAACATTCATACACCACTATGCATCTATTCTAAAGTATTCCTATCACAAACCCAATCATCCAATAATATTGTAAATAACATGGTTTCGGGATTCACATAACCGCATCTCGCTAGACATGATACTACTATAATCAAATAATCAATATAAATTCAACAATTACTTTCATGCTTATGATTTCAACATCTCATCGTTATTTTATCCATCTCATCCTCCTTAAAATCAAGGTTACGTCTCGTAACATTGGTCATCAACAATACACATCCAATCAATAAATACACCTCCAAGTTAACAATGAATCCTAAGAAATAGTAAACATTTATTTTAATTTACCCCACTTTTAATTATCTCTCGAGGTAACCGATTCAAAACTAAAAGGGCTAAGGTACGAATTAAGGGATCCTTCTTAACCGCACTAAGAGGGGCTCCTAACAGTTTCTACCCGGGGTTCATTTTATTTAGACACATCCTAAGTTCATTATTATTCATTAGATAGGCCTGAAGATCGTTTTGCTCCGATACCACTTTGTAACACCCCCATTTATTCAGGAGCCTTTCGCTAGACATTCCCAAATAAATAGGACTGTTACCATCTCGGTTTCCCGAGTTAGTGAATAACAAAGTACAACAAACTAAAGTACATTAAATTAAAATTTTGGTGAATACATGTTTATTACAATTTAACTAACTAAAACTTAATATAAAATAATTACAACTCGCAGCAGAAATAAATAAAGTGATATAATTGTTCTATGTGATCTAGACTTCAACTATGGTCCAAGTCAAGCTCTCATCCCAATGCTCTCGAGTCAGCTAGTCTTTAGAGTACCTGTCAATTCTGCTCCCCATAAAACGGTTCACCGCAGGTGTTCACGAATACACTGTCAACCAAGAGGTTGAGTAGGAATAACCAACAAGAAGTCAAAGTGAAAGGATTTGATATATAGTGCCAATACAATTGAGCTCATCACCTGAAACACCCATTCATCCCACCAATCCCTGGCCCGGGGTATCCATCATTCCAACCGAAGTTGAAGTATCCATCATCCCAACCGAAGTTGAGGTATCCACCATCCCAGTATAAAACTGAGGTATCCAACAATTACGATATATAACAATAACAATACAATAACAATAACCCATCTCAACACGAGGCTGGGGTATCCACTCAAAGATATGTAATACTAACAATAACCATAACTCGTCTCAGACCGAATCTGAGGTATCCAATAAAAAATATGAATAAACCAATAACCCAAAATATAATTCCATGACATATAATTCACATCCGACAATTCATCCAATGGCAATTATCCACACAGTTTCACAATTCCTCTTATCAAATAATTAGCAAGACAAGTTGAGTAGTTATCCTACCTGATAATATTCCGTATACAACGCTCTAAGCAAAGCAAAGCAAAGCAAAGCAAAGCAATCCAACACGTAGAAACCCAATTAAATCGCCTCAACAACTCCGTCACCTAATAAAATATCATTATTCCAATATTAATTCATTTATATTTTTATTCATTATCCACTTCATTATATTAATTGATTCGATTATAATTATATTAATTATCTCCCGTGTAGATTATTACGTAAAAACCCGTCTTAATAATTACACAAGTCAACCTAAATATCCAACCACCCAAGAACACGTGAACAACCTAAAACACCAATGGTAAAACACGTGAAAACAAACCCATACACACGCATACATTCACGGTTTAAAACCGTGATTAACGCCTCACCAAAACCCGTGTCCCATGACACCCCTAGCCACCACCAGTACCACCCACACCTGCTACGCCCTAGCCTGCACCACGGTCAAGCCCGACAACCACCTAACACCCACCATACCACCACTAACACTCCAAAATCTCACGCCCTAAACAATACCACGACACTACTAATACTGAAAAACCCGACTTCCAATACTAACCCTCCTAACCATAGCAGCCAAGTACCCACCCTACCACTGTGGCCACCACCACACCTTCCCCAGCCACGGTGGTTCTATCATCAACCCAGCTAAGCACCCAAACACCGGCATCAACAACAAGCACACTCCCTCCCCTGTTTTCACGTTTTTCCGGCCATCACCACCACAACCCGCCACCTTTATCACCCCAAAACCCACCAATATGACCGACTCCTCCCCCCACGACCAACCAACCTCAGCCCAGGTCACGATGGTCAAGCTACGGGTTGAAATTCCTGTTTTTAATGGTGCGATTACACCTAACCAAATACCACGACACCACCCCTAAAACCCGCCTGAACAGCCCCTATCCCGAGGTCCCTGGTGGTCAACGGTGGTTCAACAGTGATCCTTGGTCATCCACGGTCACAACGGTACTTACGGCCTGATTTATGGTGGTCTAGATTACGAGTTATAGCAAGGCAAAGTGTATACATAAGACGGTTTAAAATATTACCTTGAGGCGATAATAAAAGTTAATTCTTCTCTTCTTTCTTTTAGATCTCTTCCTTCTTCTTTTATAAATTATTTTCAGATTTATTATGGTATTTATAGTGTAAGATTAAAGAGAATGCGAGGTCGATTAAGAAACTATTATAATTTATCTTATTCTACTTAGTGTATGAATTATTATTATTATTATTATTATTATTATTACCATCATAAATTATTATTATTATCATATATTACTACTCTTACCATAATTAGAATTACCATACATCTCTTTTACTAATTAAATTATTAGGATAATTAATATAATAATTATTACTTTTCCATTATTATTATTTCCATATTATCTATTATAAATTCCCGGTGCAAATCCCAATTATACTCATACCTTATTATAATAAATTCCGGTCTAATTAATCAATGGCATACGGCCCAACACTCGATTATTAGCTAAGCCCAATTCCCGACTTGGATTATTAATTTTATATTTTACTTAATGTCTTATTTGTAATTATTATTAGAAATGCTTTTAACTAATTATTAAATATATAAATTATTAATATCAAAATACGGGGTATTACACCGAATGTAGTGGTCTGGTTAAAGAAAGCTGGGAAAGGAAAGTTATGGGTGATGCTTCTCATGTTCTTTTGGAAAAACTTCGTCGTATAAATACCGCTTTCGGAGTTTGGGCTTGTAATAAAAAGGACGAATGTGAAGTGAATTTGATCAGGATCTTGAGTCCTATCTTTTGGATATTGAGAATGGTGGCGACTCTGTTAATTACGAATCATGCCACAAAAAGCTTTTGGAATTCTCCCTTGCCGCTGGCACTTATTGCGTCAACATACCAAATTGAAATGGAATTGTGATACCCGTCGTGAGGTGTCAAAAATAAGATTTATAATTTCCAACTACAACTATAGCAAGTGGCAGTCGGGTCGAACCACGGAGAGGTAGATGTAAATTCTAGTTGTCTAATTCTAGTCTAAGGTAACGGTAAAGTGGGGGGTTTGATTTGAGTTGGTCTACAGCTAAGAGTAAATAAACTAGAAAGACGGATTAAACAGA
The DNA here is from genome assembly GCF_048544455.1 of Silene latifolia. Classification (NCBI taxonomy): domain Eukaryota; kingdom Viridiplantae; phylum Streptophyta; class Magnoliopsida; order Caryophyllales; family Caryophyllaceae; genus Silene; species Silene latifolia. The sequence goes on along the minus strand of NC_133527.1, from coordinate 131,421,455 downwards.
TAAAGAAGGGGTACTAGGATGGTCGGTTCATTACGACTTCAAGCGCAAAGATACTAAACAGGTCTAAATCGAACACAAGTGAGGCGGGAAACAAAAGGTACTCTCGGTCCACTCTTAACAAATAGCATCTTTCGATCTCGCTATAGGTCCCTAATACCACTAATACTAACTCTCGTTCTGAAAAGTGACTAACGGTCTAAACTATACCTATCTTTCGATCTCAGCACAGTTTAGTCGATTTAATTGGTGATCTAATAACTTACCCTATCTTTCGATCTGATGGGTCAGTCATAAATTAAGCATCTAACTGGTCGCATGCATTCGATTCGTTAAATACAACATTAAAATCAATTAAAACGAAGGGTAACCTTACGAGGTCGGGTCGATCGACCAAGAATGTCGGTCGATCGATCGACACGCGAATCAGGCCGTGTTCAATACTTTGCCGCCTACGCTATAATTCGCCTACATCCTAGCACAATTGATTTAGCTACTCATGCTAAGAGTAAAAACAATAATAAGATTCATCATTAAATCTATGGAATTCATGATAAAAGCGATTAAACAAATAAATAACATAAACAACAATATCGGCTTTGGGAGACTACCTAGCAATTTCTATATTACGAAAGATAATAAGACTGAAATTATGAAGCAAAAGAATACCAGTAGAAATTGCAGAGGAAGGATACGAACCCGATTGCAAGAAAGTAAACTTTATTGAAGAACTAAGCTAACAATCAAGAATTGTATTTTGAACTGACTGATAAACCCTAATGTAACTGATAAAACTTCCTTCCTAATCTGATGTTTGTAGCTTACGTTATATAGCAACTAACATAGCTTTATTTCCTAAACCTAACATAACTTTGGGCTTCAAGATTCACGGTCTTTTAATTCTCGTCTGGAATAGCAATTTGGTCGATCGACTGATAGGACTGGTCGATCGACTGGTCTTCAGTAAACAGTAGCTTCTGGAACCCGCAAGTTGGTCGATCGACTGAAGGTATCGGTCGATCGACTACTTGAGCTGCTACTTGCCTTCTAAAATCTCGTGGACTTTTCTTTTGGGGCTTTGAATTGCGCACCAAGCTCGTTCCTCGGGTGAATACTTCACGTCATATGCAATGCAGGATACTCGGGGACGGATTTGGCTCGATTTCCGCTGGATTCTTCACATTTCTGCAACAATATACAAAAATATGGAAGTAGACGGAAATAGGGAGAAATGTAGCATAAACTACATGAATGAGCTCTGAAATGCGTGTAAAATGAGGTGTAAAACATCATATAAATGACACGCATCAAACTTCCCCAAACCAAACCCTTGCTTGTCCCCAAGCAAGAACTAGACTCGATCTAATGACCTAATGGAACGAGTTCAATCTCAGAGCGAAATGCAACATGTAGAGCCTAAACCAATTTAATGCAATAACTACCAATCAATTAGTAACATGAACCATGCAAACGAGTTATGTAGTCGTTAAAAGTGCTGAACCGTCAACTGTAGAGACTTGTCAAATTGGACTCTCACGGGTCGCTCGAATCACTCAATAAGTACAGGTGGATAAATGAGATAGAAAGAATTAGATATGTAATGACTCTCACCTAACTACGACCTATAAGAACATGCCTGCAATATAACATGAAAGCAATCTCTACAACCGTACATACGCATTCCAACCAACAAGAGACCATGACACATGCCGAGGTATACATGTGGATATGTGAGGTATGGGTTAGAAGAGGCAAAAAATTTATGGTAAAGTGGAGGTACAGGTGATCAAGCTAGTATCAAAACGGAACCGAATGGCAACATCCAACTTCTTGCTCAAAATCAAACGAAACGGTGCTATAGCAAGCACAAATCTCACAATTTCCAGAGATAAAAGTAATCAACTAACTCCCCATAAAATATGAATAATACATGGGAGCAAAAATCGCCAAAAGGTAAAGGATTTGAATTATGCGAATTGATTCTTTCTTTTCTTCTCGAACCTCGGTCGATCGACCTATAAGGGCAGTCGATCGACTGCTTAAACAGTACAGAACTCTTTTTTTTTCTTTTCTTTTTCGAATCATTTTTTTTCTTTTGTTTCAACTTCTTTCCTCCTTTATTTCATTTCCCAACCAACATCTCAACAAAGCATATGCCACCAAAAATGAGTAACAACCCCAAGAACACAGACTACTAGCTTGACAAAGGACAGGCTAAATGTAGGATGTAGTAAATAGGACAAAAAGGATATTTTTGGCAGTGTGGAGCTTATGGGCAAAATGAATAAAGGGAAACCTCTACCACATGTGTCAACTAACCACAGACCGAATGCGTACAGGTATTAAGCAGATTAAGTTCATATTTATGCAAGTTGATGTAACATGTCTTACAAGGAGTAACTACTCACATCCTAGATAAACTGGTCATAGATGTCACCAGTTATAGGCTCTAAATCTCAGAAATATGATGTAGCTTGCCAATTTTCAAAGTCAAGTCTCAAGTCCAGCAAATAGTTAACGAAAACTCGTAGATTATGCATATGATTCTACTAATAACATGTTAATCGAGCAAGGCTTAGGCAAAACAAATGCAAATGCAATATCATCCTTGAAAAACTACCGTTCCGACTTGACCTATATGCTAAAATAAACGTGCAAATTTTTGAAATTTTTCAAATTTTTCAAATTTTTTGATATATACTCCCTCCTATTCATTCATTTTGTCCCCCTTCTATTTTGCGCAAGAATTAAGAAAATGATTTTGGACCACACAAAACACTCTATTCCACTCTACCCCACATATAATTAAATTTGGACCACACAAAAGTTACCAAAAAAAGGAAAGAGGGACAAAAATCCGACTAGTTTCGATAAGGAAAGAGGGACAAAATGAATGAAGAGGAGGGAGTATATGGGATGAAATAAACAATGCAAACTAAAATAAACGTGAATGCAAAACAGAATGAATGCAACGTAAAACCCTTCCCCAAACCAACTCGCACAATGTCCCCATTCTGCAAAATCATGTAAAGAAGAAAAGAGAAATGGGAATTTGCGGGAAAATGAAAGAAGACATGAAGTGAAAATCGATAACTTACAAGACTTTGAGCGCAGCAAAAGGGAAACCTCCCCAAACCAGCGGAAGCTAGGAGGTTTCAGTAGCCAGCAGTGCTACTAAAAGGTACCTGAAAGACGAACAAAACCACGCATAAAACCGAGAAAACAATTTTGAAGCGGGAAAATTGTGCACAAATGAGAGAATAGAAGAAATAAATAATTGGACGGAAAATAAAGTGGAGTAGAAAACTCCCTTAAGTCCGCAAATCGACCAAACACAGCAGGGGAAAGGTCGTGAATAGGTACAGCAGCGTCCTTGGTCGATCGACTAAGGACAGCAGTCGATCGACCAATGTGTCAGGAACAGTAGCTCCTGGAAAGTGCAACTCAGTCGATCGACCAAGGTGTCCAGTCGATCGACTGAGAATACTGCTGTACTCCTTATTTCTTCGTATTTGCTCAATTACTTGAGCTAATGCGGTCTAAAAACCTGCAAGTGCACAATAATACGCGCCCAAAATTGCGCAAAACCCAGAATAAAGTCTAAAGCATATAAAATCCTAAGCAAGCAAAATAAAATGCGAAGTTTCGCGCACACAAAAGCAATAAAAATTGTCTTAACAAAAGCAAATAAAATGAAGTTTATAAAGAGCTTGATCAACTAATAGTTGATCAAGAAAGACCACGGTATGGCCCACTTCGTCGACTTCTGGCTACTAGAGGTAGCCTCAACGGTGCTTATCTTAGCAGCTGCACCCTTCTTAGCTTCCATGTCCGTATGGCTCAACGGATCAACACTCTCGTCATCTCCCCAGTCAAGGATCTCTTCGGGCTTGTCAGAATCCAAATCAGACTCTCTGGCTTTGACCGGCTCGTCATCAACTACCTCATCAATTCCATAGCTCGGGCAACCAAGACCTCCTCTTTGTATGATCGGCTTCTTTACGAGATGGAACAACTTGCAAGACTTCCTTCCCAAACCAGCTCCGCAACATCTAAAACAACAGATTCTTCCTCCTTTTTGCTCCCAATCTGGGGCGGAGGGGTTAGCACGGGAGTCGTAATAGAGACAGGCAATTCAGGAAGCACAAAGTACGATTTCTTTTCAGAAACCGTATTACAAGTCACAGGCCACATGGGGTCCTTTTTCTTAGGCGGTTGGGCAAAGACAATAGAATGCTTGCCTACTTTGAAAGTCAAGGTACCTAGACTGACATCTATGACTGCACCAGCAGTGTGCAGAAATGGCCTACCCAAAATAATGGGTATATGAGCATCCTCAGGCATGTCAAGTACGACAAAGTCAACAGGGAAGAAAAACTTCCCTATTTGGACAGGGATGTCCTCTAGGACTCCTATGGATTGGACTGCGGAGCGATCGGCCATCTGGACGGTCATATCTGTCACTGCGAACCTAGTCAATTTGAGCTTCCTAGCTAGGCTCAAGGGCATGACGCTTATACTAGCTCCTAAGTCACATAATGCCTTCTCAATGGAGAAGGTACCTATATTGCATGGAACAGAAAAGCTGCCCGGGTCCTCTAACTTATGGGGTGCAGTGTGAGACAGGTAAGAGCAAGACTCTTTGGTTAAAGCGACCGTGTGCACATGTTCAAGCGACTTTTTCTTAGACAGGAGTTGTTTCATAAACTTAGTGTATGCAGGCACTTGATTGACCAACTCAAGGAAAGGTACTTGTACATTCAAACTACGGATAACCTTTTCAAATTTATTGAAAGATACCTGTTCTTTTGTTGGCACTAGTCTCTCCGGATATGGGGCTGTAAGAAGTACCTTAGCCCTCTCCTCTAAATCGCGCGTGCCGGTATCTGTGGACTTAGGCTGAAAGTCCGTCACCTTCTCCTTGTTGAAACTTGACCCCTCTTCAGACCGTCTCAAATGTGAGCCATTAACCGTCGTCGGATCGAACTTCGGGGCCGGGACTGACCCATCAGCACTCGGGTCTTGTCCTAATGTCTTCGGGACTTTCGAACCCCGGAACAAATGGTCTCTCAAATTGTCGGGCATTGAAGGACGAAATTCCTCGACATCAGTAGTGACCTCAGTCGATCGACCACCTTGCTCAGTCGATCGACTGAGATGAACAGTTCCAGAAGCTCCTGTAACCCGCATATCAGTCGATCGACCGGGTGTATCAGTCGATCGACTGATATACCTGGTAGACGCCTGTTTCTTTGATTTATTCGTTGAAGCTTTATTTTGATTTATTTCCGGCTCATCTTTTTCAACAGCGTCCTCGACCATGGCAGGACCCTCAAGGGTGGACCCACTCCTCAAAGTGATTGCATTTAAGGTCTCCTTTTGGTCAGTTTGAGTCGGTAAGTGTCCGGGAGCTCGAGTGTTACTTTTGCTAGCCAATTGAGCAATTTGGCTCTCTAGTAGCTTCATCCCGGCCTCTCTTGCTTGGGACTCCTTTAGCAACAAGTTCTTAAGCTCGGAAAATTCAGAATTCTGCGATTGTTGTTCTTTGCGGCACATAGGGAGGTTTCGATATTGTTGTTGCTTTTGATGAGGAGGTACATAAGGTTTCTTTCTTTGCGAGAGGTTGAGTTGGATTCGGGACATTTTGGCTCCTCCAACTCAAGTTTGGATGGGTATTCGGCTCATAGTAGGTGTTTGTCCGCCTATAGTGTTGAAAGGCAAAGACAAGACTCAAAGGGACTAGGGCGAGTTCTTCAAACGTGTCCCTCGGCTCCACACCTTTCACAGACGAAAGGACCATCTGACACAGCATTTACTTGGTACATCCCACCTTTAGAAGCTCCTCCTAGTTCATACTTGTCAAATCTCGCAGTAAGAGCTTCAAGCGCAGCAACAGAGGAAGATTCAGCAGCTCTCCTCTGGTTCCCTCTGGAATTACCATACTCAGCCTTGTGGGTGGCTAGATCGTCAATGATCTTCCACCCCTTGGTTGCCCCCAAGTTCTCAGCAAATCGGCCATTGGCTGCAGCATCCAAAATGGCCCTCTGATCGTCATACAACCCATTATAGAAATGATTGCACAAGCTCCATTTTTCGAACCCATGGTGCGGTATGGTTTGCACCAGCTTCTTAAATCGTACCCATGCCTCGTGGAAGTTCTCATCCGGCCCTTGTTTGAAACTTGTGACTTGGGCTCTAATAGCAATCGTCTTTGAAGCAGAAAAGTACTTCTTGTAGAATGCCAATGCCAAGGAATTCCAATCGGTGATCCCATGAACGGTTCGATCCAGATCTCTATACCACTCCCTTGCAGCATCACGAATGGAGAAGATGAACATGGTCTCCTTGATCTGGTCTTGGGTCACGCCAGCTGGTGAGGGTATGGAACAGCAGTAGTCAATAAAGGTCTCCATATGCTTAGCTGCATCTTCATTTTTTAGCTCCCGAATCGGTTTCTCTCAACCATGTTAATGTATGAAGGCTTTGGTTCGAACTTCCTGGCATCTCCTGGTAATTCGAACCCCTTATATAAGTTTTCAGCTGTCGGCTCAGAATGACTAGCTATACTCGCTTCCTCGGCCATGACTGGAATTTCTGGGGAAGTAACTGTCTCGGCTGAAGAAGTGGAAACGGGCGAAGAATGTGGGTCTTCCTCGTACAGCTCGTTCTCGTAATAGCTTGACAGAGTACTCAGCTCTTCCTCTGTCGGTAATACCCTTTGTGATCGTCTCAACTCGCGCAAAGATTTCTCTATCTCGGGATCGAATGGTACTAGTTCACCACCCTGTGACCTGCGCATAAGAAGAAACTACAAAAAGAATATAAGAAAAGTTTAAGGAACGGATGTCCCTTAAACTAAGAAAGACTAAAATTAAAACAACTAAAAATTAGAACTATTGCCTCCCCGGCAACGGCGCCAAAATTTGATATCCGTCGTGAGGTGTCAAAAATAAGATTTATAATTTCCAACTACAACTATAGCAAGTGGCAGTCGGGTCGAACCACGGAGAGGCAGATGTAAATTCTAGTTGTCTAATTCGAAGAATGTAAACGTGAATGCAAGCAAATGGTAACCTTACGAGGTCAGTCGATCGACCAAGAATGTCAGTCGATCGACTGACACGCGAATCAGGCCGTGTTCAATACTTTGCCGCCTACGCTATAATTCGCCTACATACTAGCACAATTGATTTAGCTACTCATGCTAAGAGTAAAAACAATAATAAGATTCATCATTAAATCTACGGAATTCATGATAAAAGCGATTAAACAAATAAATAACATAAACGACAATATCGGCTTTGGGAGACTACCTAGCAATTTCTATAATAAGACTGAAATTATGAAGCAAAAGAATACCAGTAGAAATTGCAGAGGAAGGATCCGAACCCGATTGCAAGAAAGTAAACTTTATTGAAGAACTAAGCTAACAATCAAGAATTGTATTTTGAACTGAATGATAAACCCTAATGTAACTGATAAAACTTCCTTCCTAATCTGATGTTTCTAGCTTACGTTATATAGCAACTAACATAGCTTTATAAGGGTCGATTTCCGCTGGATTCTTCACATTTCTGCAACAATATACAAAAATACGGAAGTAGATGGAAATAGGGAGAAATGTAGCATAAACTACATGAATGAGCTCTGAAATACGTGTAAAATGAGGTGTAAAACATCATATAAATGACACGCATCAAATTGTAAGGGTGACACATCCACTAAGTACTTTTTCAATTGGGTTAAAGGACGATCTGGTGCTAATTAATCTTATCTTAGGTGTTAAGAAGGCGTCTAATGAATGGACTTTTGATATGAAGGAGATTGGTGGTTTGTTTCATAAACACTTCTCCACTATCTTTAAGTCAAATTCTCAGCCTGAGTGTTTTCAAGTTTACTTAAATAAGTTTGGTTACTTATTTTATAATCTTAAGCGCAAAGTTTACAGGGTGACATTAGGCAAAAGAGTGAAGACATTGATTAGATGACCAACAACATGTGCATTTACATAATCAGCCGTACTTTAGTTACATGGTCACATTAGGACAAAAAGTAGACACATTTATTAGCAAGTATACAACACGTGCCTTCAAATAATCTGACTTACTCTAATTGACAGGGTGACATTATGAAGAAAAGTGTAAACATTAACTAGATATAGCGGCCTTCAAATAATTTGACAGATTCTAGTTGACAGGGTGACATTAGGAAGAAAAGTGTAAACCTTAACTAGATATATACCAACATGCGCTTTTAAACACTACAACAAAAAATACATAAGAGATTGGTTAAAAATGGCATAAGAAACCGGTTTATAACCGGTTTATATCTCATAGGTGTCTTAGCCTAAGAAACCAGTTGTCAACAAAAACTGGTTTCTTTGATCAGTGGATGGGACACCCGTTATTGGCCAAAACCGGTGTCTTTTATATTATCTTTGAAACCAGTTTTAGACTAAAACCGGTCTCTTTAATATTCTCTTTGATACCGGTTTCGGACTAAAACCGGTCTCTTACATTTTATTTAATAACAAAAAAAAATACAATTTAAAAATGTCGAGACCTACATATTAATCAAAAATAATAAGGGTTATTTTATGTGAATAATCCAACCTATGACTCTCCTTATATTAATCCACTCTATGTTTTAACTCATATTAATCTGACCTATACACTCATTTTTCTCATAATAGACTAGGTAACCGACTACTTGTTTATCAAGTCACACTTTTAAAAAAATCATTAAAAACAATAACAACATTTTTAACAATATTTCATCCCCTTCATTCTCATCACCAATCACCAAACAATCGTTTCATCACCCCAGACACGACACCCCCAACCTACATCGATTCCGACTGCAATAAAGGGTCCCATGCACAATCAGAGCACAAACCCATATGTGAGATTGATCAAGGGGTTGATGATGGCAATAAGGCTGAAGAACTAGATGATGATGGTGAAGGATTGATGCAATTCATAGGAGGCAAAACAAATGGTTAATGTTTTATGGAGAGTGGCGGCAATGAAGCAAGCTCTCTTGTGAGTTCATTAAGGGAGAATAACTTGAGGGATTTACATTAATTAATGACGGTGGAGGATTTTTGTATGTTGTGGTTATTTAATTAGCGGGTTTATCTGGGTTGTTGGAGTGATTGATTGAGATTTTAGGATGATTTTCTGGGTTCCATTTTTAATTTAGGGGAAGTTGGAAGGAAGAAGATGATTGGCCTCAATTTATGATGTGTACGTTTTAACGGTAGGGTCAAGTCGCTTACCACCAACAAAATTTAACCCAATTTAAGCCTAAATCGGGGTCGAACCACGATGATGGGGTGGATTTCTACTTAGTCTAAGTAAGAGTCTAGTCTAGTCAAAATGAAGGAAAAGGGTTTGATTTAAGCTACTCGATGCAACTAAACAAAATAGTGAAGAAATATGTGTTCAAATGATTAAAGGCTAGGGTTTTCGGGGTCATCTAAATGAACTATGGGCAAACAAGTCGATTTAAATAGTCTTTGATGAAGGTTTGTCCTAGGATGGGAATCAATCTCTTGATAATCCTAAAGGCGGTCACCAACTCTCGTTGAGCAACTACCCTTCCTAAAGCATGCACAAAGACCACCACAAACTCTCATTTAATGAAAGAATTAAGCAATTAAGACAAAAGGCACAAGTTCTCACTTACACAATTTATCAAACACCTTGTATGCAATACTAAGAAGACAAATTCTACACCATAGACTCAAAACAATCAACCTATCATGCCCAATAATCCGATTTAGACTCCCCCTAAACCCTAGAAGGGTAACTACTCACTCATGTTTAGGTTGTTCAAGCAAGTAAATGGAGAAAACCAAACAACAACAAGAGAAGACATGATAATGATTCTAGTAATTATAAAAGACAAAACAAAATGTAAACAATTGATTAACAAAGTAAATAAGAGAAGGGATATACCAACAAAAGTAAAGATGATTGCTTTGAATGAATAAATAAAGGAAATCCTCCACAATCTCCCAATACAATCCTCAAAAACCAAGTGTAAACAATTGATTCTCACTAATACTAACTAATTTCACTAAGTAATTAATAATTATTATGGAAAGATTAAAGCTTGATTAAGAAAAGATTACAATAATTAGGGAAAGTTTTCAGATCTAGGGTTATGTATACAAAGGGTTTAAGGAGGGGGTATTTATAGTCTTGCATAAGATTAAGAAGAAAAGAGGAGAAAAGCCCAAATCCGTCATCTGCTGCGTTCTGTCGGTGGACCGGCTGTCGGTTCGCCTACCGGCAGGGCACTCAAAATGAACTTCAAGTTGGAATTTAGCTGGCAAGTGTGTTCTGCCGGTGGACCAGCTGTCGGCCTGCCGGCAGAACACTGTCTTCAAAGTCTTCAAATCCCTTAGGATGTTGCGTTCTTCCGGTGGACCGGCTACCGGTGCTCCTACCGGTAGCGAGGCCAAACTTCTTTTTCTCCTTCAATTCAAATTAATTCTAGCTGTTGTGTTCTACCGGTGGGCCGGCTGCCGACCTGCTGGCAGAACACAACATTCAGGTTGATTTCTTCCTTCTCTTTGGCAAAGTGGGGGATGTGTTCTGCCGGTGGCCAGACCAGCTGCCGGTCTGCTGGCAGAACACAACATTCAGCAATTTTCACCTCTTCTTCATGTAAAGGCATTGGAATGCCTTCCTTGCTCCAATTCCTCCATACTCGACTCGATTCCTGAAAGAGGATACACCAAATCACAGGTACGGGGATTGGGCACAAAATACAAGGAAAGGCATATAAAACCGACTCGACATGGGTCGGAATGCGTAAAAGAAAAGGGAAAGTTTGGTCCAAATAAATCATATATCAAACCTTCCCACACTTAAACCTTACTCGTCCTCGAGTAAGTCCAAAATCAATGTACAAGTCACTATTATAATAGATATGGAGAGTGGGTGCACAATATAAGCATCACTCAACTAAGCTACTACCTAAGCCGATCGAGTATTAGCGCACTCAACGCCCCTTCAACTCACAATTTGACACTCATGAGGGGAAAGTGCCCTATTGCAAGGCAAGTTGGGTCTTGCTACAAAAATGCGATGCAACTATCATGAAAGCACGTAACCAAGCAATAGAATGCATCTAACAAAATGGTCCACTTTCCTCATCTAAGTGGCCGAATTTTCAAGCAACAAAACATGGTCTTGGTCGGGAGCACCGTCTCAGAAGTTCCAATGGAGGTGCCAACCCCCTAAGCATGACTCAAGCAACCCTCGTGTGACCAATGCTCAAGAAACACATTCAAGAGCGGGGAAAGGGGAAGTAGGCAAGTCCGTCGAGAATTACCGAACCAACACGAGATTCAACCAAGGGGCCCATGACTAAGGGGACCTAGGCAACGACATCCTCGCGGTTTTCACTCGTCACTCAATGAAAGAACAAGGTGATTTTTGTGACACGTAGTAACCAAAATCACTCTCCTAACTCGACTAGCGAAGACGTGCCCGCAATCTAATGTGTAAGATCGTCCTATGTCCGACGAAATGCAAACAAAAGTAAAGTGCACACGATATGAAGCAAGGGTTGTAACGGGGCTAGGGAGTAGGTCAAAATGGGATTGGTGCAAGCACCGTTTGGATATGTGGAGTTCAAATCAAGAATCGCCGACACATCGTAACCCATTTCTTATTGCAACACATGCGACACGTCTATGCCCTAACATAGCATGGATCACCAAAACTATGCAAAAATTGCATAAACCCAACTCAAATTGGAAAAACTTGAAAGTACTCCTCTTATTTCAACAAATGGTAACGTCTACACCGTAACAAAGGCTCGGTTTCCCAAACCATGCAAAAAATGTGTAAACCCGACTCATTTTGGAAAAACATCAATTTGTCCTTTTATTTAGCAACGGCTTTTTCTACCCCGTTTAATGATGAGGAGGGGTATTGCTTGCCTTTTTCTTTTCTTGACAACAAATATATACAACACGCATGACTTAATTTTTTTTTTTTGATTTTCCATAACTTTTTCACTTTTCTATTTTGTTTTTCATTTCTTTTTCAAAACCTCTTATTTATATACAATGCCAAATATACACCGAATTCCGACCTAAGTGGATATGTACACTATCCACCACTACAAAACAAATCACCTCCTATAACACAACTACAAAACCGACCAATTCTTGATCAAGGAAGGGTGGTTATGGAATGTAGCTATTTTGGTGTGTTTGCCAAATGGAAAGGCTAAAGCTCAAAGGGGGTGAAACAAAAAGGGAGATAATGGAAGGGACAAAACAAGGCTATTTGGCTATGTGAGGTTCATACAAACTGATTTTCCTTCATATCACGTGCACAAAATGTAATGCAATTTCACGGTCTAAGGACAAAATGACACACTTATGCGTCTTGATGTGACACGCCTCGCGAGGAGGCCTACTCTCAAACCTAGATGAGGGTGGGGTATGAATGTACCCACCCTAGGAGGCTATACCCTTACCTTTGAATAGCTAAGTCGAGCCTTAGGTCTAGCCTACGACCCTAGGCCTCACAAGGTCGGTCCAAACTCATTGGTCAAGCCCGCCTCCCTCGGCTAACTAAGAGGTCACGGGTGCGAGTCACGGGGATACTTGGTTCCCTTCCTAGACCAACTTCATGCAAAACATTTATATACAAACGGATGTGAAACTTCAAATTGAAAAACATGTATATACAAGAACATATGCATGCGAGAATCGAAAATGAACACAAGGTAAACATGCAACAACTTTGACTAATCCTAGCAACACATCAACACCAACAATCCACAAGTTCCCAAAGGGAACATCCAAGGCACAAAATCTCATTCTCCTTCAAATATACAAGAGATAAAAAGAAAAAACGGTAAAGGAGTAAGAGATTAGAACGAGTTTACCAAGCGACTTCTAGCTCCTTTTTGCCTCGAATGGTCGATGTCTATGTCAAAGGTTAGCCAACAAACAACATATATATATATATATACAATGCAATGTTTTTGTAATTTTTGTAATTTTTCAATTTTTAGGCATTTTTTGAAATTTTATCAAATTTAAAGGTATATACAAATATAAACAAATATTCAGAAAGTGGATATTTCCCTCCCCACACTTAAACATTACTCGTCTTCGAGTAAGTCTCTAAGGGAACAAGTTTAGGGAGAGAAGAGGTAAAACAAAGGAACATGTTTTTGTATTTTTGAAAATATAAATAACATATTTTTGTGTTTTTAGAATATATGAATTTCCTCCCCACACTTATTTATTTACATGAGTTTCAAATGGAAATAAATGTGTGGCGGAAATTAAGAACGAAAATGCAAGTTTTGGTTTTTTTTTTAGGCCCTCCCCACACTTATTCATTTACATGGGAGGGCAAGTTGGAGAATTAAAAGAACTTGTTTTTTGGATTTTTGAATATTTGAAAAGAAATAACATGTTTTTGTATTTTTAAATTGGTGGAATTTCCTCCCCACACTTATTTATTTACATATTTCCAAAGGAAATAAATGTGTGGAGGAAATTCGGAAATGAAATACATGTTTTTGGTGATTTTTAATTTTTCAGTTTTTTAGTGGTTTTCAAATAAGCATGCAATGTATGATCTAACCTATATGCAATATTGAAATACGATGCAAGTTATACTATATGAATGCAATAACTAAATGTGACAATATATTACAAATTTGAAATCTAATGCAATCCTATATGAATGCAACTAAGTGAATTTCTAACTAAATGCATGCGAAAAATTAAACATGAATGAGAGAATTTGGATTAAGGGAGAGGTCATACTTGTCATTTTGGATTGATTAGGGAGGAGGATGGGCCACCAACTCGGACCTCGGGACTAGGAGCCCATCTCATCATCATCATCATTTTCTCTGGTACTAAACTCGGAGCCTTGAATCAAGTCATCGGGGTTGAAGGTGAAACCACCTCCACTACCGCCGGTACCCATGAGACCTCCCGTGAAGTTTCCACTCATGTTCATCACACCGCCATCACCTCCCGTAGAAGCATCTCCCATAAAGGCCCCACCGGACCCCAAAGCACCCACGTCACTAGAAAAGTAGGGTCGGATGTCCCCCACCCAATGGGCATCATGCCCTTCCGGTGGATACTCGGGCCTAGGGGGAAAAATGGGGGCGGAAAAGTAGTCCGGTTGGAGGTTAAGACCTCCGTGGACCATCCTCCCGTCCTTGGGGTAGTTCTCGTCGGGCCAAGTAAAGTAGGAATGGTGTGGGGCATCAAATGGGACGTAGTCCCGTCTACAAAAGTCATCGTAGATCGGGTACGAACCGGTGGATTGATCATAATAAATGCGGTCCAATTTCCGCCCCAAAACATCCTTCTCGCTAGCGGCCTTGCCCGTGGCAATATCCATCCTCTCCATCCACTCGGTAAGGGAAGGTGCTAAGGGAGGATAGGAAGGTGGGTTCGAGGAGGACGCCTCACCTTGTTGGAATTGTCATGGTGGGGGTTGGTGGGTTTGTGGCACGGTGTATTGTAGGAAGGAAGGAGTGTCCACTCTACGATCTCGTGAATATACACGTGGAATATTAGGAGGAGGTTGGTCGGTGGGTGGTTCTTCTTCAATTTCAAGGAGGTCGTCATCTTTGTCCTTCTCAATTTTGATTGCCGTGACATTGGGGAGTGGGATTGAATTCTTGTAATTGATTTGCCAATACTCCTTATCGTCGATGGGGGTTGACCTTAAGCCAACCAAGCTTGGTGCCCAAGTAATGCTTGGTTAAATAAGTGTCCCCGGGTATCCAATTCATGGTAGAAAGGTCTACCGGACGGTCCAAATTACGGGCAATACGGGTGATGATGCCACCCACATGTATTGGGACTTTTTGCCCCGGAGAACTGGCAATCTTTGACAAATGAATGGCAAGGTGGTGAGCCACATTAATTTTGAAGGCGGTGGGTTTTGTAAACAAGTAGGACCCCAAAATTTCAAGTTCATTGGTCCGGAATACCCACGGCTCATCCACCGCAAGAACAGTGCATCCCATAAATCGATGCCTCACCCGAATGACGGGATTGTGGCAACTAATCGCAGCCCTTTTCACTCCAACTTTATTCTCTAGGCCGGAAATTGCCTTCCACACTCGGGAATAATGAAAATCAGCGGGTGGGTTATGTGACGCGGCAATTTCTAACCCAAACATATGAGCCAACCGACCCAATAAAATATTATGCTCCCGGTTCATAAGGCGGAAACTAAGGGTAGCCACCATATTTGTTTGTCGGTGCTTTGTAATCCGCAAACTACTCAAAAATTCCCAAGTGATTCGGGGGTAAGTATATTCATGCATTGAGTGCATTCCCCTCATTCCTACCCCGGCAAAAAGAGCTTCCGTTTCCCAAATAACCCGAGGGCCGACAAGGACGGATGATAAAGAAACTTAGTGAGGGTTAGGGGACGATTTTTAAATAGAATGAACTTACCCTTTTGAGTTTGGGTGGCAAACTCAACCGTAGGAAAATCCGGGTCGGGATTAGTGTCGTTGGCGGCTCGAGCAATCAACTCGGCTTGATCCCTTGCAACATAGGCTCTTGTTCTCCTTCCCGACATTGTGAAGATTAGAGGTGATTGGTGAAGGTTGATGGAGGATTGGTTGAGATTTGAGAGAGTTAGGGTTAAAAAGGGGGGGAAAAGATGGAGGAATGAAGAAGAATTTAGGCGAAATGAATGAGAAAAGAGGGGTTGTCGTGTTTTAATTTGGGTCTGTGTGTTGCGTTGTGCCGGTATGCGAACCGACAGCCGGTCTGTCGGCTGAGCACACCCCCTATTTTCTAATTTTTTCGAATTTTTCTCCAGAAATTTTGGTCTAGCTACCAGTGGACGAACCGGCTGCCGGTCCACCGGTAGAACACTCTCCTCAATCCCAATTTTCCTTTGCCAGGTGTGTCCTGCCGGTGAGCCGGCTGCCGGCCTACCGGCAGAACACTACTCCACTCATAAAATCAACTTCTTCAGGTGTGTCTAGCCGGTGGGCCGGCTGCCGGCCTGCCGGCAGAACACACTCCCTATCATCAATTCGTCATGTTTTTAGCTAACTATGTGTGCCCTGCCGGTGAGCCGGCCTACCGGCAGAACACAACACTTCTTCAATTTTCTTCAAAATAATTTGGTCTCGGTGCCGGCAGGGGCACCGGCCTACCGGCAGAACACTACATTCAGCTCTTTTTCACTTGTTTTCTTTCAATTTGTTCAATTTTCATTAACTCGGAATTCGAGCTTTTTCGTTGACCCCGGGATTCGTGTTTTCCACAATTACGCCGACGCATCATGTCGGGATTTCGGGTCAAACGAAAATAATGCTAGTTTTCTTCAAATGTGACCTCCGTCACCAATCCAAAGTTGACAAAGTATGGTTCCAAATCTCTCATTATCTACCTAAAATGCATGCTATATACAAATGGTGGTTCTTGTGGAACTCCACCAAACCAAGGCTTGCTCAATTTTGAAATCAATCATCCCCCAAGGATGGGGGGTCTTCCAAATCAACTTCATTTCGGGTCTCAATAGGTAGACCTTCATAGAAGTACTTAATTCGATGACCATTCACCTTGAAACATTCTCCCTTGTCATTCTTCAACTCAAAGGAACCGTAAGGGAACACGGCGACTACCTCAAAGGGTCCCGACCACCGAGACCTCAACTTCCCGGGAAATAGTTGAAAACGGGAGTTGAAGAGTAGTACCTTGTCACCCACAACGATCACCTTTCTTGTGATTTTCGAATCATGCCATTTCTTGGTCCTTTCCTTGTAAAGTCTTGCACTCACATAAGCATTCATCCTCAACTCATCAAGTTCATTGAGTTGAAGAAACCTCTTGTTTCCCGCGACATCTAAGTCATAGTTGAGCTCTTTGAGGGCCCATCTTGCTTTGTGCTCCAACTCGAGAGGTAGGTGACAAGACTTGCCATGGACCAACCGGTAAGGAGTAGTGCCGATTGGGGTCTTGTATGCGGTTCTTAGAGCCCACAACACATCATTGAGCTTAGCACTCCAATCCTTTCTAGACTTGTTCACAACCCGCTCCAATATAGTCTTGATTTGTCTATTGGAGACTTCCACTTGTCCATTTGTTTGGGGGTGGTAAGCTAGAGCTACCTTATGCCGGACACCGTACTTCTTGAGGAGTGCATAAATGGTTCGGTTGATGAAATGTGAAACACCATCACTTATAACGGCCCGGGACACTCCAAAACGGGGGAAAATATAGTCTTTGAAAATCTTTGAAATAACCTTTGAGTCATTGGTAGGGGCGGCTATTGCTTCGATCCACTTGGACACATAGTCCACCGCAACTAATATATATTGGTTGCCAAATTAAGATGGGAATGGTCCCATGAAATCCACACCCCACACATCGAAAAGCTCAAAATCCAAAATGTTGTTCAATGGCATCTCATCTCTCCTTCCAATGTTACCTCTTCTTTGACAAGAATCACAAGAGTGTACCATGGCATATGCATCTTTGAATAGGGAGGACCAATAGAAGCCACAATGAAGAACCCGAGCTTGGGTCCTAGATGTGGACAAGTGCCCCCCATAAGTGGTAGCATGGCAAGCTTGGAGAATTGCACGGCCTTCTTCTTGAGAGACACATCTCCGGTAAATCCCATCATTGCATATTCTATAGAGGTAAGGGTCCTCCCAAACATATCTCTTTGATTCATATCTCAACTTCTTCTTAGCTTGGCTATCAAATTCTTCAGGGATAAAGTTAGAACTCAAGAAATTGGCTATATCCGCATACCAAGGGGTGGAATGGGTAATAGCAAGGATAGAATCGTCGGGTAACCATTCATCAATAGGGACCCCATCGTCTTTGTCCCCTCGGGACTCCTTAGTTAACCTCGAAAGATGATCCGCCACAAGGTTTCGGATCCCGGCTTGTCCTTAATCTCTAGATCAAATTCTTGAAGGAGTAGCACCCATCTCAAAAGTCGGGGTTTAGCATCCTTCTTCACCATCAATTGTCTCAAGGCGGTGTGATCGGAGTAAACCACCACCTTAGACCCAACAAGGTATTGCCGAAACTTTTCCACGGCATGGACAATTGCTAGCATCTCTTTCTCGGTTGTAGAATACCCGCATTGTGTTTGATCAAGGGTTTTATTTGTATAGTATATCACATGGTGCTTCCTATCCACCATTTGACCAAGTACCGCACCAACCACGAAGTCCGAAGCGTCACACATGATCTCAAAGGGGAGGTTCCAATCCGGAGCCCGGATTATTGGTGTCGTGACCAATGCTCTCTTCAACCTATGAAAAGCTTCAAGACAAGATTCATCAAACACAAAGGGGGCATCTTTGAGGAGTAATGAGGTCAATGGTTTTGCTATCTTTGAAAAATCTTTGATGAAACGCCTATAGAATCCGGCGTGGCCTAGAAAACTTCTCACTCCCTTTACATTGGAAGGAGGTGACAAGTTCTCTATAACGGCAACTTTAGCACCATCAACCTCAATACCCCTATTAGAGACAACGTGACCGAGTACAACCCCTTCCTCTACCATAAAATGGCATTTTTCCCAATTAAGGACGAGTTTGTGCTCCTCACATCTCTTCAACACACTAGTCAAGTTCTCAAGACCATGATCAAATGAGTCCCCATGGACACTAAAGTCGTCCATGAAAATTTTCATGTTTTTCTCTAGAAAGTCCGAAAAGATGGCCATCATGCACCTTTGAAAGGTGTCGGGCGCATTGCAAAGCCCGAATGGCATCCTACGGTAGGCATAGACTCCTATTGGACAAGTGAAGGTCGTCTTCTCTTGGTCATCCGGGTGGATGGGAATTTGGAAGAACCCGAAATAACCGTCTAAGAAGCAATAGTATGCATGGCCCGCGAGCCTTTCTAGCATTTGGTCAATGAAGGGAATCGGGAAATGGTCTTTTAGGGTGGCGGCATTGAGCTTCCGATAGTCAATACACATGCGCCACCCGGTCACGGGTCTAGTTGGTAGGGTGGTTCCATCCTCTTGTTCAACCATTTGTACCCCCCCCCCCTCGTTTCTTTGGGACCACGTGAACCGGACTAACCCATTTACTATCGGTTATTTGGTAGATAATTCCGGCCTCTAGAAGTTTCAACACTTCACTTTTTACCACCTCGGCCATTTTTGGGTAAATCCGCCTAAGACCGTCAACATTGGGTTGACTTCCCTCTTCTAAAACTATTCTATGCATGCACAAACTCGGGCTTAAGCCCTTGATGTCATCAATGCTATACCTAAGTGCCCCTCTATGAGTTTTCAAGATTTCCAAAAGCTTCTTTTCTTGGGACTCACTTAGGTTAGCATTCATGGTCACCGGGCAAGCCTCCCCCTCATCAAGGAAAGCATACTTGAGTGAGGGAGGTAAGGGTTTGAGTTGTACCTTTGGAGGGAGAAAGCCCTCCACTTTCTTCAAAAGTTCCTCATCAACTTCATGGTCTTCCTTCATAGCTTCATCATGCAAAGAGATTTGAAAAACCTCTTCCATCTCCGCTTCTTCACGGGCTATTTCATGTACCACCTCATCTATCAACTCAATAGTGCTCAACCTTTCCATCTTTGGTCATTTCATCAAGTTCGGTAGGTTAAATTCGACGTTGTTGCCCTCGATTTGGAAGGTTAGCCGCTCATTCTTCACATCAATGAGAACTCCTCTGGTAGCCAAGAATGGCCTACCAAGGATGATGGGAGTATGGCTATCCTCCGGAATATCGAGGACAACAAAATCGGCGGGAATTAAAAGTTTTCCAACTTTGACGGGTATGTCTTCAAGCACCCCCATGGGGTGCTTTACGGACCTATCCGCCAATTGGAGAGTCATTGAAGTGGGAGCAAGGTTTTGAATGCCGATTTTCTTGGCAACCTTTAAAGGAATAACACTCACACTTGCTCCCAAATCACAAAGAGCTCTAGATATGGGCACACCACCAACTACACATGGGATTGAAAAGCTCCCCGGGTCACCAAGCTTAGTGGGCATTTTATTAAGGATATGAGCACTACATGCCTCTTCCATAGCCACTATTTCTTGATCACACAAGACTCTTTTCTTTGTCAAAATATCTTTTAAAAATTTTGAGTAGGTTGGCATGTTCATAATCACCTCCGTAAAGGGTAGGGTAACCTCAAGTTTCTCAAGCATGTCACAAAACTTGGCATACTTAAGGTTTTCCCTACTCTTTATGGCTCTTGAAGGGTAAGGAATTTTTGGAACAAGTTGAGAATTGGAAGGTACCTTTGGAGGAGCCGAATTCTTTGTTACCTTTTTAGAGTGTTGCAAAGGCACTTGTTCAACAACTTCCTCCTCATAAGGGAGGTCTTCCACATATCCATCAACATCCTTGTCCTCTTGAATTACCCTTCTAGACAAATCTTCACAAGCTTTCTTTCCTTTCTTGTCTTCACTAGCTCTTCCCAATGGTTCAATGGGTGAGCTTTCCTCTTCACCATTCACTTCCAATTCATTCCCCTTGGGATCTTCATCAATTTCCACCACAAGGTCCTTGTAGGGGTCCTCAAGCTCTACACCACTCCTTAGCACTACCGCATGAGCATGGTGGCTATTTGAGGCATTCTTGGAGCTTTGTCCTTGGGCCAATAAACCACCGGGTGGCCGTTGAGGGTTAGCCATAGCATGAGAAGCCATCCTAGATTCCATTTCTCTCATGTCCTTAAGTAAGGTAGCCCTCAAGTTTGCTTGTTCTTATTGAGTTGCCTTAGCAAAATTTGTCATCTCTTGACTATGTTGAAGTTGCATGTTCTTTATCATCTTCAAAAGCTCAACTTGAGAGAGCTCACCTTGGGGTTCTTGATAAGGTTGGTTGGCTAATGGAACCCATAGTCATACCGAGCATTGGAACCTTGGTTGTTGTTTTGCCCCCCTTGGAAGTTAGCTCTAAGACCATTGTTGTTGAAGTTTGATCCTTGACCTTGTTCTTGAAACCCTTGAACATACCCTTGCCCAAATCCTTGGTTTGCTTGGTTCACTTGATTCCCTTGGTAAAACCCTTAGTTGCTTTGATTTCCACCAAAATCTTGGTATCCTTGTGGTTGACTCCCATAATTTTGGTTTTGATTGTTGTTTGGTCATTGGTTTTGATTCCCGGGATTAGTTCTTGGGTTGGGGAATATTCCCCTTTGTTGAGCAAAACCGGGTGGATTGTTTGGGGCTTGTGGTTGAAGGTGTTGTGGGTTTTGAACATTGGTACTTTTGTAACTAAAGTTGGGGTGGTTCCTTAAACCGGGGTGGTAGAAATTGGTATTTGGATTGTAGACCTTTGGGTTGTTGAAAGGTGGTCTTGTGGGTCTTGAATTGTTGTTAAAGCTTTGAAAAGCGTTAACCTCTTGAACATTTTCATCGTAGACACCATTGTAATTGTTGGCACACAAGTCATATGTGTGACCACTCCCTCCACAAAGTTCACAACTTGAGACTTGAGCCACTTTCTCCATGGGTGCCCCATGTGAGGTTGTGGCTTGGTGCACTTGATTTCTTTGAAACTTCTCAAATTGTTTTGTGAGTAAGTCGAGCTTGGCATTTGTCTCGGAGTTGGAGGAGTTTTCCTTATGAAACTTCCCATTCCTTCTTAGCATGTTTCCTCTAGAACCATAGTTTGCTTCCGAATCTACCATTTTCTTGATCAATGCCGTGCCCTCTTCATCACTAAAGTGATCAAATCCTCCCCCCGCGGAGGCATTTACCATCTCCTTAGTCCTCGGTAGCAGAGTTTGAAAGAATGTTTGAGTGATGTACCATTCCGGTATTCCATGGTGGGGGCAACTTGCTATCAAGTCTTGATAACGGTTCCAAGCTTCACCCAAAGACTCCCCATCCTCTTGTTGAAATGTATGAATCTCATTACGGAGCATCGCGGTCTTCGATGAAGGGTAATATTCGGCCATGAATGTTTTAGCCAAGGCATCCCATGTAGTGAAGGTATCTGGTGGGTGAATGTTCAACCATCGGTCCGCTTTGCCCGTCAATGAAAACGGAAACAACATCATTCTCAAGGTGTCTTCCGACACCCCATTCTTTTTCGTCATTGAAACCTTCCTCTTAAACTTCCGGAGATGAGCATGGGCATCCTCTTCAATATGCCCCCTCGAAAAAATCCTTCTCAATCAACCCGACTTGGGCGGGATGCATTTCAAAGTTGTTTGGGGCCTAGGTGCCGAAATTGATAGGGTTACATGAATCATTATGGTTAGGCCAGTTATGATCTCTAAGAGCCATTTGTGGTGGTGGATTTGGTATTTGATGTGGTGGTGTTTGAGGTGGGCTATTATAATTAGGGAAGTTATGAAAAGGGTTTTCTAGTAGAGTCTCAATTGTGAGGTTTGGTTGAAGTGTGGTTGTGGTATCAATATTTTGTGGGATGTGTAAATTTAGTTGGTCAAAGTTTGCTTGAGGGGAACTATTCCTAACTCTCTCGAGGGTCCTTGTCCTCAAGGTTTTAAAAAGCCTTTCGGAGTCGGATTTGAAGAGAAGAGCTTGGTGGTTCCTTCTAGGCATGCACTTGACAAATCGTTAGTCTCCTAGTGTTTTTACACACTAGGGGAAGGCAAGAAATCACACTCTATAAAGAACACACAACTACTAAAACAAACTAACAATTGAAATAAGACTAAAGCAAAGACTCTAAGTAAAACTTAGTATAACCTAAAGCCATCCCCGGCAACGGCGCCATTTGATGTGTAAGTTTTACCGGTAGGGTCAAGTCGCTTACCACCAACAAAATTTAACCCAATTTAAGCCTAAATCGGGGTCGAACCACGAGGATGGGGTGGATTTCTACTTAGTCTAAGTAAGAGTCTAGTCTAGTCAAAATGAAGGAAAAGGGTTTGATTTAAGCTACTCGATGCAACTAAACAAAATAGTGAAGAAATATGTGTTCAAATGATTAAAGGCTAGGGTTTTCGGGGTCATCTAAATGAACTATGGGCAAACAAGTCGATTTAAATAGTCTATGATGAAGGTTTGTCCTAGGATAGGAATCAATCTCTTGATAATCCTAAAGGCGGTCACCAACTCTCGTTGAGCAACTACCCTTCTTAAAGCATGCACAAAGATCACCACAAACTCTCATTTAATGAAAGAATTAAGCAATTAAGACAAAAGGCACAAGTTCTCACTTACACAATTTATCAAACACCTTGTATGCAATACTAAGAAAGACAAATTCTACACCATAGACTCAAAACAATCAACCTATCATGCCCAATAATCCGATTTAGACTCCCCCTAAACCCTAGAAGGGTAACTACTCACTCATGTTTAGGTTGTTCAAGCAAGTAAATGGAGAAAACCAAACAACAACAAGAGAAGACATGATAATGATTCTAGCAATTATAAAAGACAAAACAAAATGTAAACAATTGATTAACAAAGTAAATAAGAGAAGGGATATACCAACAAAAGTAAAGATGATTACTTTGATTGAATAAATGAAGGAAATCTTCCACAATCTCCCAATACAATCCTCAAAAACCAAGTGTAAACAATTGATTCTCACTAATACTAACTAATTTCACTAAGTAATTAATAATTATTATGGAAAGATTAAAGCTTGATTAAGGAAAGATTACAATAATTAGGGAAAGTTTTCAGATCTAGGGTTATGTATACAAAGGGTTTAAGGAGGGGGTATTTATAGTCTTGCATAAGATTAAGAAGAAAAGAGGAGAAAAGCCCAAATCTGTCATCTGCTGCGTTCTGCCGGTGGACCAGTTGCCGGTTCGCCTACCGGCAGGGCACTCAAAATGAACTTCAAGTTGGAATTTAGCTGGCAAGTGTGTTCTGCCGGTGGACCGGCTGCCGGCCTGCCGGCAGAACACTGTCTTCAAAGTCTTCAAATCCCTTAGGATGTTGCGTTCTTCCGGTGGACCGGCTACCGGTGCTCCTACCGGTAGCGAGGCCAAACTTCTTTTTCTCCTTCAATTCAAATTAATTCTAGCTGCTGTGTTCTACCGGTGGGCCGGCTGCCGGCCTGCCGGCAGAACACAACATTCAGGTTGATTTCTTCCTTCTCTTTGGCAAAGTGGGGGATGTGTTATGTCGGTGGCCAGACCGGCTGCCGGTCTGCCGGCAGAACACAACATTCAGCAATTTTCACCTTTTCTTCATGTAAAGGCATTGGAATGCCTTCCTTGCCCCAATTCCTCCATACTCGACTCGATTCCTGAAAGAGGATACACCAAATCACAGGTACGGGGATTGGGCACAAAAAACAAGGAAAGGCATATAAAACCGACTCGACATGGGTCGGAATGCGTAAAAGAAAAGGGAAAATTTGGTCCAAATAAATCATATATCAGTTCAGTGAAGAAAAACGAAAAAAAATAGGCCCATAGCCTTAAGATCGGAAATTTTACTAGTTGTAACAGGTAAAATTAGGTTAAGTTCAGTGAAAGATAAATGAGTGTATAGGTAAGATTAATATGGGTTAAAACATAGGTTGAATTAATATAGGAAGAAAAGGCATAGGTTGAATTATTCTCATGAAATAACCCAAATAATAATCACTAAAATATTACACTTATAAATTACATAATCACCATCAATTTCAAAAAGCAACCAATCTTACAATTATATTCGAATTCGTATAAACAATCCCCAATTATATACAAGGAATAAATCTAGTAAAATAATAACATTTCAAGTGAACTTCGTCGCCGAAATCATCTAATATGTACCCAAACTCGAAGTCATGACACTAGCTTTGCTCCTGCACGAAGGGGAAAAAACCAAGCAGTAAAATCTTGTAGATTTATTGCAACATGATACTCAACATGTAAAGCTAATTTTCAAAATGGATTGAGAGTAGCTAGATATGTACTAGGTACGCCATATTCAAGGAACTAAGAGAATTACTCCAAGAGACCGCCAGTGAATGGCGCGGAATAAGGATATCCACAAACAATCTGATGGCCAATTAGTAGCTATATAAGGAAGGTCAATGTTCCATAAGAAGTGATCCCTTCACATTTGAATTAATAGAACACTTGACTCTGAAAATGAAACACACATACTTGACAAATTCAAGCCTCAACACTTGATCAACGTATATACACAACAATGTTAAGGAAACATTTACAATAGTGCGCCTTAAATAAAGCCAGCTCGGAGAAAAAGAAGGGAAAAAAACTTGCACTTACCCAAACCACTACTGCCCTTGTTATTAATGTTGCTTTGTCTAGCTTTAAGGTTAGATTGGTTGTTAAATACATACATGCCTCTATGTGAGACAATGGGAATAGGTGTAAAAACAAAGGCAGCCTAGCACATAGCAAAATCAAGCAAAGGAAATGGTGAAACATTAAGGAAATTCAAGTTCCATGTTACATCCTTAGGACTAGCCCATAGCAAAATTAAGCGAATAAATGGTAAAATATTCTGCAAACTCAAAATCCCATATTACATCCCAAACATCAAGACTGAGATTAAGCACTAGCGGGAGAAAAAGCAATATCTTGTTTGATACTCAAAGATAGTTCTTAATGAGAAAGACCGTTATTAACGATGAAACACATGATGGATCAACTAAAAGATATGGAATCGAAGGAGCAAATAAATTATCAAGGACGGATAGTCAGATATCACTGCCATTCTAAGGAATACCAGTTAGTTATCTGCACAAGTCATATGTCACACCCCTTAATCAACCATGACTAATAGTAGCGACTAGCAAACTGAACACAATGTGTTAAATACAGCAAAATTATAAAGAAGCCCACCAAAATAAAATGTTGTCAAAGCGTAATTAATGAAAACGAAACCAATTAATGAAAACTATGCTAACTAGAATCCAACAAGCAGGGCATTGATCAACAAGAAACAAACCGAGAACTGAAGTACTCATGTACACACACTTGCACAACTATCAAACACACTGAACTTATTAACATTAAACAAGGTAAGTAAACAAACGCATTAATCAATGTATATATGAAGTTAATTAAGTATAAGAGTCTGGTGCAAACACTCCCCAAAGAAAACAATCAGCATTAATTATTTGATCAACTAGACAGTAGACAACCAAGCCACCAACCCACGACTTAGCTATGCCTCCGCGTAGTACGCGAACCAAGCTAGACGTGTTTGACCATGGGAAACCCATTGTTTCGTACGCATAACAGAGCACCCACAAGTAGCCATTCCATATCCAAACCCTCATAAGCAATAACATCGAAGGAAAGAGAATAAACAGCAAAGCGGTTATTAAGTTGAACAAATTCGAAGGCTGACATATGGTAAATGAAACTTGAAACAAAAAGGTAAAACATGATTCCTAGCATCACTAGAAAAAACAGTCAGTCAGTTCTACACTGCTTAAAAATCAAAATCAAGTAGAACAAGTTCCAAAATAGCAACACCGTCTTAGTAAGCAAGTGATTAACCAAGTACCAATATAAGTGGACAAGTTACAAAAAAGAATCATATAACGATGATTGGAGTAAATTTATTAGGGTATTAGGCCCATTAGGGTTTAGTAGTGACGGCTACGTCACGTCTCTAGGGTTTTAGTAATGCGTAGGGTTTCTTGTAAGGTATTATAAATACCGATCATTCCCCTTATATCAACAACACAACATCAATAACACAATTCTCTCTATGCAATCATCTCCCCTCTATAATCCTAACATGGTATCATAGCCAGGTATACCCTAATAAAATTACTACATGTAAACTTATATGAATCCAAAATCCTTAAATTGATCGATACTAACTAATTAGCAAGTCTAGCCATTTAAAGTTTGATACTTCAAACACAACAACAACAACAACAACAACAACAACAACAACAACAACAACAACAAAGGTATATGTATCGTTCTACAACAATCTAATTAAGAATAAATCGAACAACCCATCATAAACCCTAAAAAAATTAAAATGAAATTGATGAAAAATGAGTACCTATTATCGACGAATTGGCTGGAAGGAGCAGAAAGCAATAGTAGGCAGCACCGGTCTTGTTAGGAGTGCGTTTGGTGGTGGCGATGTGCGGCAAGGCGAGGTAAGGAGAGTAGTGGGGAGGCGAGGAGAGTAGTGGGGGTGCTAACGGCTACTGCTAAGAAACGAATGAAAATAAAAAGGAATAAAAAGATTTGTAATTGAGGTTGAAAATATCTAAAAAGCTAAGAAATCGGTTTAGATTCAACAGTTTGTTAGCTTATTTTAAGAAACCGGTTTTAAAACATCAACGGTTTCTTATGTTGAGAGACCGGTTTGAAAACTTAACCGGTTTCTTATTAGTGATCTCTTTGCTATTTTTTGTAGTAGTGAAATAATGTTGTAGTGTAGTTGACTGGGTGACATAAATGACATTAGAACTAAAAGTACAGACATTAATGTGATATACGACAAAATGAACCTTAAAATAATATGTAACTAATATAGTTAACACGGTCACATTAACACAAAAAATATAAACATCCATTATATTCAAACATATAGACATATATACTACACTCAAAACCCATACACTAATATTCAAGTTAACAATGATAAAACTTTACACAAATCAAACTTTATAATCCATGAGATGACAACATCAATATTATGCAATAATACCATAAAAATATAAATAACATGTAATAATAATAACATAAAAAATCTTATTCTTTAATTTGTATTAAGATGTTCTATGATAATAATGATTATAATAATTATAATGATAATATGCTCTAAGTTCTCCACAATATAAATACCCTAAGAATACATACCTTCCTCATCGTCTTTTTCGTCAAAGATTGATGAAGTATCCCACCATCATCATTTTCGTCTTCCATTGTTTGATAGGGCACCATCAACTACTATTTCCGTCAAAGATTGGTGAACATCCCGCCATTTTTAGGAGATTTTCAGATGTAAATGATGTAGAAAATAGAGAGAAAATGGATGGAAAATGGATGATGAAAGTTTGAGTAGATGTTTTAAGAGTAGAAAGATAAAGGCCCTGTTCTTTTGGACTGAAACGGATCTGATCTGAACTGAACTGAACTTATAGGATCTGAACCGAACTGAACTGAACTTATAGGATCTGAACTGAACTTATAGGATCTGAACTTTTCTGAACTTATAGGATCTGAACTGAACTGAACTTATAGGATCTGAACTGAACTGAACTTATAAGATCTGAACTGAACTTGTAGGATCTGAACTGAATTTATAGGAACCGAATTTAAATTAACTTAATTTAATTTAATTGAACTATTATTATTATTATTATTATTATTATTATTATTATTACTGTTGTTGTTGTTGTTGTTATTATTATTATTATTATTATTATTATTATTATTATTATTATTATTATTATTATTATTATTATTATTATTATTAGGGATATTTCATGGGAATAATCCAACCTAAGCCCCATCTTCTCATATTAATCCATCTTAATCTTTAACTGAGAATAATCTTATCTATTGCATCATTTAACTTGTATTTAACCCATGGAAGGAAAACCTAAAGAACCGGTTTTCTTGACTATTTGACCCTAATTAGTCACCCTTACACTCCTCCCACGTCTCCAACAGACTGTCCTCTAACCACCACCCTCCTGTAATCGTCCCACCTAACCCCATGCCAACCACCACCCACCACCCACAACTGAACCCACACATACCACCATTTGTAAATTCATTTCCCTCTTTTCTTCTTCTTCTTCAAAACAAGAAATTAAACAAACCCAGATTTTGACGGTAATGTGAAGGGATTATCAAACAAGATATTTTCATCTAAACTACCATAAATTAGGACTACATAATGGCAAACGAATCAGGAAAAGCAGCCAATTTTTAAACTTTGATTGTGCCATGTACAAGCTTCATTTGAGCAAACCCAGACTTTGACAAGAAACCCAAACTTTGATTGTGCAAGGTACTTTGATTGTGCAAATCTTCATTTGAATCCAAAACAAGAAAATAACATTCATTTTCAATTTCATTTGAATCCAAAACAAGCCTCTTATTGCAGGTTTATAGACCTCGGCTTCACTGGAGTCACATCTATTTTTAGTTTCATCTATGTTCTTCTTCTTCTACTTAAAACCCTTTTCTCCATTTTTATATCAATCTCATTTAATTTTCTGGGTTTTGACTGGTGGTTGGCTGGGTAAGGTTGAGGGTGCTGGCCGGAGTAGTGGTGGGTGTGTTGGAGCTTGTGTCCTCCACAAATTAGTGTGATAACATTTGTAAATCTCTTACAGGTTCACAAGGGTATACTTCGTATATTTAATCAGTTGATTAACGTTTACCTAATAACGGTTGGCTTGCTAGAAAGTTTGACGTTATTATCATACAGATGGCGGTGATCAACTGGTCCCTAAAGGTCACACCTATAGGACGTGTTTGAGAAATGTGGTCATAGAAATATAATCACACTGATGCCCAAAATGACTAAAAAGTTAGTCGATGTGTTGATGAGATAATTATTTAATGAAAATTAAATAATATTAGTTGAGACGAATTAACTGTCAATTCGTAAATTAAATATAATAAGTTATATTTGATTAAATATATATAATGTTAGCTTGGACGAATTAATCTGTTAATTCGTAATTAAATATAATCAGTTATATCTAATATCAACAAGTTGAATGTGTCATAGTGGTAATAGTGAGGGTACACAAGCCAAGAGGTCATGGGTTCGATCCTCACTAGATGACAATTTAACACATATTATATATTTTTTTGGAAAGACCAAAATAAGGAAAATACACTCCTTATTTTCGGTCTGGTTGGCCGAAAATTAGAATGTTTTTTTCTTTCCTAATTGGTTCCAGATTTCGGTCTGTATAAAAATAAAGGGAGAGAATTATTTCTACCCTAATTCTTTTTCTTGACCTAGCCTCCTCTCTCATCACAAAACACAAAAACAACTAAATTTTACAGAAAATTTTAGATCGATTTCTAGCATAATCAAGGGGCATATCTCATATCGTCTTGGGTGCAGCTGATAGGCGAATATCAATTTTGATATTGTTCTTAGGCCAATTTTGCTAGGACCGAAGGTTAATTCTAAATCCTTATACTTTGTTTATGTATTTTGTTTATGACCTTTAATCATCATTGTTAAAATTCGTTATAATCCTTCTAGTTTAAGGGAAGTATACAGATTATTTCTCACAAGTGGTATCAGAGCATTAGGCCAAGATTTTATTTTTGATGATTTTCATAAAATATGTATGTAAACAATGGGGATTTCGAAAAAAAAAAAATTTAGGGTTTTCGGCTGAATTTTTTTGTGTCGAGAGAATTTTTTTCGGCCTGTTTTTCCTTTGTTGATGATTTATTTCCATTTGATTCATATGAATTATTGTTTTAATATGTTAAGATGATAATAAAATGAATTTGTAGATACCTTGATTTAATTCGGATTAAATTAAATTGTTAATGGAATAATCATGTCGATGAGACAAGAACTTGTTTTTTCTATATAGTTTTAGCATATAAGATTAATCATGTTCATTAATTCACTTGCTAAATCACGTTCTATATGGCAATTGTAAACATTTTCTTCATCAGTTTTGTTTTAGGGCAATTCTTGCCGCAAGTTTTTTTTGTGACGGCTGTTTTATTTTTTATTTTTTTGCCGTTGTTGTTGTTTTTTTTTCCTGTTCGGTACTGTTCACTGTGAACAGTGTTCATAAAAAAAAAAAAAAAAAAAAAAAAAAAAAAAAAAAAAAAAAAACTGTTTTTTTTTTGGGTTATTTTTCTTTTTTTGCCGAATCTAAAAGAAAAAGAAAAGGAAAGTTTTTTTCTTTCCTTGTTTTTGCCTTATTTCCGAAAAAAAAAAAATTTATTTGCTGTTTTTTTTGTCAGCCGTGAGCTGAGATTAAAAAAAAAAATGTTTTCCTTTTTGCCGAGACCCAAAAGGAAGAAAAATTGGATTTTGTTTTTTTATTTTGGCCAATTAGTTATTGTGAATCGGTTCACAATTTAAAGATACCTAGTTATTTTAAAGCAGTTTAAAATTTTGACGAATAGAATTCATATTACAAGTTTAATATGGATTAAGAATGAAATTAATGTGATTAAATTGCGGAATTGTCACTTAATTTAATTTAAATAGGTGGTTTGGATAAATTAATCAACATAATTAAAGAATTGTGTAATGTATGTTTAATTTATTTTAGTTGATGTTTTTAATTTTGTTGAATGAATCGAATGAATGAATTTTATTTACGTATTTAATTTTGCAATCGGTTGTAATTTGTAATACTTAGTGTAGCCTTAGTCAAATTATGTTTTCGTAATGAAGGAAACATGATTTTTATGTAATTATGAGATCTCGAATCTCCTTTATTTTAGTTTTGGGTTTTGAAATTAGAATGTAATAAATAGGTCAATTATGTAATTTTATTTATTGTAATTTCAAAGAAGACTAAAGATGAAGATTCAAGCTCACTCCCGCTACATGGATCAAGATGGAACATCAAGACAAGCTTCTCGGGTCCAAGGATGGATTCCAAACTTGTATTTATTGTTCATTTTGATAGGATAGGCCACACTAGGACTTTTATTGTTTTTTTTACGTTTTTCATTATTATTGCGTTTCATTCACATGTTAGTAATTGCATCATTTTCCGCCTAAAACCAAACCACCTACTTCTAAAATGCATGAAAATTGACTCATATAGGTTGTATGTTAGTTTTCATGGACATGCAGATGTCACGGACTTTAAGCCATCACTTTAGTTTAATCATTATCGCATGCTAGATTATAGTTCACTTAAAATGAATTTAAATAAAGTTGATGGGATCTTCCTCTAAAACGGAAATTGAGATTAGTCTTTATAAGGGCAAACATCTATGAATCCCTTCTTCGTCGGTAGGCCTAATATGACCCCTTCTACGTTGGGTAAGTAGTTGTGTTGACTTAGTTTACCTCAACATCATAGTCCGAAGAGTTTCTCGTGATTATGATTGACTAAAGATAGTATTTACAGAAATTTATCGACCAAGAATTCTAACGGTAGAATTAGCTAAAAGGTTAGCTTATCAATTTACAGAGAATTGAGTCTTGGGGTCATTTATATAATTCTTGAGGGAGGTCAATTGTATAAATGTTTTTTAGTCTTCGCGTTATGACATTAGTTCATTAGACTTAAAATAAAAACGATGCACATGCTTATTATTTTATTCTTCTTTCGCAGTGTAGAACACGTTTATTATCAATAATCTTTGTTACAACAAATGGTGGAAATAACGCAATCCCAATGCCTAGTGCCACACTAGATCGTTCGTCCTGGCTTAAAATGTTCATGGACCAAATGAATCGTCTACTCGATCGAAGAATGATGGGTCCAATTTTGCGGATCGGGAGGCGGCACTACGGAATGCATCATGCTGGCGACGGTAAGCTCGGGTATTTAATCGAGCCAATACCGGTCAACCAGGCCCAAATGCAGGAGTCAACGAGTCACTCGCTTATAGTGATTTCGTTATGGAAGCGGGTGCGATAAAGAACATACTCATCTTTGCAATGGAAACCAATTTGCAGAGACGCTTCATTGCCCAAGGTGCAAAAAAAATTTTCACCACGCTCACTAACGAGTTCTCAAAGGCACCGAGAATCGTTACATATGAGCATACCTGTCGCTTCTTTGATGCGAAACTCCAGAAGGGCCAACCGGTTAGCCCACACATTCTTCACATGATTGAGAATGTCGAGAAACTGGAGGCACTGAATTGTAAAATCAGTGAGAGCATTGTCATTGACCGAATGCTTCATTCTCTTCACGATGGTTTTGCCCTTTTCAGGGCGAACTACTACATGAATGACTTGAAAAAGAGTCCTCATGAGCTACACTCTCTTCTCGTACAGACCGAGAAGGATATGAAATTGAGTGGGAGCATGAAGCAGGATGTTCTCACGATTCACAACAAGAGTAAAGGTAAGGGCAAGGCTCATGGCGACCTAGCTGTAGGTAAGCCAAAGTTCAAGAAGCCAGGAAACGGTAAGAGTGCGCCTGGTGAGTAGTGGCTCACGTGGCAAGACAAAGAGCAAGGGCGGTGACATAGAGGGCCACCATTGTCACAAGACTCGACATTGGAGGAGGAACTGTCCCGTCTACCGTAAGGACATCAAGGTAGGCCGCGTCGTTCCTGTTGGTATGTCATCTTATATTCATATGATTGAGATTAACCATGCAAGTTTCGGAACTTGGGTACTAGATACTGGTTGTGGTTCTCATCTGTGTAATCATTTGCAGGGCCTAAAGAACATCATACCTCTCGAAAAAGGTGATGTGGACCTGCGAGTCGGGAATGGAGCACGAGTTCTTTCGCCTCGAAGGGAACATATGTAATCCAACTCCCTAGTGGTTTTGAGTTATCTTTAAATAACTGTTACTATGTACCCAGTTTATCTAAGAATATTATATCTGTTTCCGTTCTTGCTAAAGACGGTTTTACATTTTCA
Organism: Silene latifolia; assembly: GCF_048544455.1. NCBI lineage: Eukaryota > Viridiplantae > Streptophyta > Magnoliopsida > Caryophyllales > Caryophyllaceae > Silene > Silene latifolia. The sequence continues at coordinate 131,387,990 of NC_133527.1, read as the reverse complement.
ATAAAGGATAATAGTTGTATTTTTTCTTTTAATGAAATGATTTATGACAAAGCAGTTTCCATGAATGGAATTTATATCTTAGATCAAACCACGGAAGTATTACACATGAATAATAAGAAATTAAAGGTTGGTGACAAAGATCAAATATATCTATGGCATTGTCGAATGGGACACATAAATGAGAAACGCGTGAAGAAACTCGTCGATAATGGCACTATTCCCGTATTCGGATTTTCTACATATGGCACGTGCGAATCATGTCTCATTGGCAAGATGACTCGAATTTCCTTCAAAGGTGTTGGAATGCGCGCTAGTGACCTATTAGGACTCATACATACGGACGTATGTGGACCTATGTCAATTACCGCTAGAGATGGCTATAGATATTTTATCACTTTTACGGACGATTTGAGTAGATACGGATATGTCTACTTAATGAAGCATCAAAGTGAGTCCTTTGAGAAATTCAAGGAATACCAGAATAGGGCTGAGAACCTCTTGGGTAGAAAGATTAAAGCACTCCGTTCGGATCGGGGTGGCGAATATCTTTCAAATGAGTTTGATCAATACCGAAAGATGTGGAATCATTTTGCGATTAACTCCACCTGGAACACCTCAATTGAATGGTGTGTCCGAACGGAGAAATCGAACCTTACTTGATATGGTTCGATCCATGATGAGTCACACCGTAGTGCCTGATTCATTATGGGGTTATGCTCTTTTGTCAACTGCTCTTATACTTAACCGAAGTCCATCTAAAGCTGTCGACAAGACTCCATATGAAATGTGGAAGGGAACGGTCCCCAACTTGTCCTTTATTTGGGTTTGGGGTTGCGAGGCTTATGTCAAGTGGAGACACGAGGATAAGCTCGGCCCGCGATCGGTCAAGACATACTTTATAGGTTATCCAAAAGGAACATTTGGTCATTACTTCTATTCGCCTACCGAACATCGAGTTTTTGTTGCGGCTAGTGCGACGTTCTTAGAGAAAGAATTTCTCGAGAACAAGTCGAGTAATAGAACCTTCGAGCTGTCGGAGATTCCAGAACCAACAACCGAGGAACAGATGGAGGAAGCTGTACCTCCAACTGATGATACGGTTAATATTCCTGAGGAACCTGGGAGGTCGGGTAGAGACTCTCATCCTCCGGACAAATACATTGGTATGGTCGAGGAGAATGACGTTTTACTTCTAGAAAGTAATGAACCCGCAACCTATAAAGGTTTTATGGCCTGTTCCGACTCAAAGTTATGGCTCGAAGCCATGCAATCCGAGATGGACTCCATGTATGAGAATAACGTATGGGATCTAGTTGATTTACCTAATAAGGTAAAACCTCTACAGTGCAAATGGCTTTACAAAATAAAGCGTTCTGTAGACGCGCAACCAGATATCTATAAGGCACAACTAGTGGCAAAAGGTTTCACTCAAGTGCAAGGATTGCATTATGATGATATTTTTGCACCTGTAGTCATGCTACGTTCCATTCGGATAATCTTAGCGATTGCCGCATTTCATGATTATGAGATTTGGCAAATGGATGTGAAAACCGCCTTCTTAAACGGTTATTTGGAGGAAGAGTTGTACATGGTGCAACCCGAAGGTTTCATAGATCCTGAGCATCCTAAGAAAGTATGCAAGCTTAAACGTTCCATTTACGGACTTAAGCAAACTTCTCGGAGTTGGAATCATCGTTTCGACCAAGTGATAAAAGAGTATGGTTTCACTCGATCGGTCGAAGAACCATGCTTATATATCAAGTCGAGTGGGAGCAAGATTGTATTCTTGATATTGTATGTCGATGACATACTCTTGATTGGGAATGACATTCCTCTCCTTTCTTCGGTTAAAGAATGGTTGAAGAACCATTTCCAGATGAAAGATCTGGGTGAGGCACAGCGCATTTTGGGAATCCGTATCTACTGAGATAGATCACGACGGACGTTATCACTTAGTCAGGAGTCTTATTTAGATAAGGTTCTTGAGAGGTTCAGTATGACCAACTCCAAGAAGGGGAACCTTCCTATGACGACTGGGATGCAGTTGAGCAAGTCTCAGTCACCCACGACGCCTGAAGGGATTGAGCGCATGAGTCGTGTTCCTTATGCATCTGCAATAGGATCGATCATGTATGCCATGATATGCACACGTCCAGACGTGGCATATGCATTGAGTATGACGAGTCGGTACCAAAAGACTCAGGTGAAACACCTTTGGATAGCGAGTCAAAAATATCCTCAAGTATCTACGGAGGACTAAGGATTGGGTATTGACTTATGGAGGCGATACTAAGCTATGCGCAACCGCTTACGCAGATGCTAGCTTCCAAACGGATCGAGATGATTCAAAATCTCAGTCCGGGTTCGTCTTCTCTCTTAATGGTGCTGCGGTCAGCTGGAAGAGTTCCAAACAGAGTGTTGTAGCATATTCTACTACTGAATCCGAGTACTATGCCGCTTCGGAGGCAACAAAGGAAGCGATATGGATGCGTCAATTCTTACAAGGGCTTTCGGTAGTTCCTAGTTCGAATGACCCAATCACCATCTATTGTGACAATAGAGGTGCCATCTTCCAGGCTAAGGAGCCAAAGTCTAGCAACAAATCTAGACATGTACTTCGGAAAGCTCACCTGATCCGTGATTACGTGGAGCAAGAAGAGATAGTGATTGACAAGATTGCGACGGATGATAACATCGCGGATCCTCTCACCAAACCGTTGAATTATGATAAGCATGTAGGGCATGTTAACTCCATGGGAATTAAACATATTCCTGAGTTGTAGTACTTGATTATGGATTTGATACATTATCTTTTTCATATACTATTTATAACTTCATCGTTTTATATATATAATATTTTGTTTTTCATGTGGATTGTACTGACAACATTGAACGCCACAAAGTGAACTGAATTACATTATATTTGTTTTGGTCCGTAATCGCCAATGTGAGCTGATAACTCCGGCTATTATATTGTGCAGTCGATTGATGGTGGGTTCAACGAGCCATAAGTCAAACGGTTGACTGATCGATCACAGATGCGAGATTATGACGATACCTCGTAGGACAACTATTTGTGACAACGTAATGGAGTCCTAAATGTTTAATAACATTCGGTGCCAGGTCGTGGATAGGACATCCATTGTGTTCCTAGAATCGATTCTTTTGACTATCGACTGTCTCTTGAGATTAAGGCAGTTTTTGGGTGACTTTGGTTTCTTTCTCACGGTCTGCCGTAACTGGAGGCTAAGTAGATTTTTTCTGGTTCATTTCATACTGTGCTTACATCTGCAGGATTCGAGTTGAGGAAAATATCCAACCCTTATCAGGTATAGTTATTTCTCAGGGCCACTCGAGGAGTTGTAACTAAAATGCATGGTCATGCTCGAATGTTGATTCGTTTATCAGTTAAGTTACTCTCTAGTCGGGGAAACCACTCTTGATATTGATCGCTTGTAAAATACGACCTTTGTAAATTCGGATTTGCAAATTGTTTTACATTGAGTGGGAGAAATTTTAGGATATGAGAATCGGTTATCGCACATACACTTGTGAGGACAAGTGGGAGTTTGTTGGAGCTTGTGTCCTCCACAAATTAGTGTGATAACATTTGTAAATCTCTTCTGTGTTCACAAGGGTATACTTCGTATATTTAATCAGTTGATTAACGTTTACCTAATAACGGTTGACTTGCTAGAAAGTTTGACGTTATTATCATACAGATGGCGGTGATCAACTGTTCCCTAAAGGTCACACCTATAGGACGTGTTTGAGAAATGTGGTCATAGAAATATAATCACATTGATGCCCAAAATGACTAAAAAGTTAGTCGATGTGTTGATGAGATAATTATTTAATGAAAATTAAATAATATTAGTTGAGACGAATTAACTGTCAATTCGTAAATTAAATATAATAAGTTATATTTAATTAAATATATATAATGTTAGTTTGGACGAATTAATCTGTTAATTCGTAATTAAATATAATCAGTTATATTTAATATCAACAAGTTGAATGTGTCATAGTGGTAATAGTGAGGGTACACAAGCCAAGAGGTCATGGGTTCGATCCTCACTAGATGACAATTCAACACATATTATATATTTTTTTGGAAAGACCAAAATAAGGAAAATACACTCCTTATTTTCGGTCTGGTTGGCCGAAAATTAGGATGTTTTTTTCTTTCCTAATTGGTTCCAGATTTCGGTCTGTATAAAAATAAAGGGAGAGAATTATTTCTACCCTAATTCTTTTTCTTGACCTAGCCTCCTCTCTCATCACAAAACACAAAAACAACTAAATTTTACAGAAAATTTTAGATCGATTTCTAGCATAATCAAGGGGCATATCTCATATCGTCTTGGGTGCAGCTGATAGGCGAATATCAATTTTGATATTGTTCTTAGGCCAATTTTGTTAGGACCGAAGGTTAATTCTAAATCCTTATACTTTGTTTATGTATTTTGTTTATGACCTTTAATCATCATTGTTAAAATTCGTTATAATCATTCTAGTTTAAGGGAAATATACAGATTATTTCTCACAGGGTGATGGTAAGGGTTGTTAATGGAGGATGAAGAAAGAGGCTTAAACAAAAAAAAAAATGGGATCATCGATTAGTTTACTAGATTTTTGATGAATTTGGGGTTGATTGTTCATCTTTTTCTTTATTTTTTTTCTTGAGATCTGGGAGAAGAAAAAATAATAAAAAAATTGGAGAGAGAATGAAGAATTGAAGAAGGAAGAAGAAATGAGGAAGAAACCAGAAAAATAGAAAGGTGGGGGATCAACACGTGACCTGTTGGAAAACCTGTTATAACAGGTTAAATAAGGGTTGGGTTTAGTACAAGTTAAATGATGCAATAGGTAAGATTATTCTCGGTTAAACATTAGGATGGATTAATATGAGAAGAGGGAGCTTAGGTTGGATTATTCACATGAAATATCCCTTATTATTATTATTATTATTATTATTATTATTATTATTATTATTATTATTATTATTATTATTATTATTATTATTATTATAAAACGCAATTTTTTTTTGCGATCAAATAAATTTTTTACAAGAAATTAGTGGGCAGCCAAGAGAGAACATTGATAAGAAAATATAGTTTAAAGTACAAGGTAAGATAATAACATTTTTCCGCTTTATATACATTGGTTTGTTCATACATTATACTACGATTACATTACGATAAAAAATAATGAGAGGAGTCATAATTTTGTTTTAAAAATAATAATGTATATATGTATCGAATAATTAATATCAAATGTTTTTGCATCGATTTTTAAAAATAATACTCCGTGTATTAATTTATGAACTGAATTTATAGGATCTGAACTTATATGATCTCGAATCGAATCGAACTTATAGGATCTCGAATCGAACTTATAGGATCCGAAGGCCCGAACTTATAGGATCGAATCGAATCGAACTTATTGGATCTCGAATCGAACTTATAGGATCTCGAATCGAATCGAATCGAACTTATAGGATCTGAAGTGAACTTAAATTAAGTGACTTTAAGTCGAAAAGAACAGGGCCAAAGTTGATATTGATGAATGTAGATGAGTAGAAATGAATGTTGATGGAAAGCATTAATTACTTGTAGTGTTTTTTGCTAACTAAATAATGAGGCAAGTACAACTCACAAATTAAATATTACAAAGGGTACATCACAATACCCTAGGTTATATCAGTGTCACTTGATTGCTTTACCCGGTACCACATTCAAGCAATATGGTATATATTTTGAAGAGTTTAGGATTCTAAATTCCTAAGAGGGGGAGGGGGTGAACTAGGTACTATTTTAAAAGTTTTGACTAAACTTAATTGATTTAAGTTAGTTAAATGAAATGATATCTCAAGTATCTAACAAACACCCATTTTAAATGAAAGTTAAAAGGCGTATTGTTGAACTGACTAGAGCAACTGTGAGACAGACTGTTACTTGTTGGCTTTGCAAATGTTGTATTAAAAAATGATGAATGAGTTTAACTGAAAATTTCAGCTTAATCTTTATTGTTTTAAAGTAAGTTGAATGACAATATGAATGTCAAATGGATACATCAAATAAATTGAATGATTAAGAGCGTATCACGATTGCCAAAGTAAGTTTGTTGAAATCGAGGGAAGCAGTTGTTGATTGTTACTTGTTTGTCTTAGCAAGTGAGGTAAAAGCTACGACTGACCCGAAATAATGATATTCAGGATCATTGCTAGCTAAAACGTGAATGAAGAACAAATAAAATAAATTGCAGCGGAATTAAAAGCGAAGTGAGATCAACACAACGATTTTTGAATTGGTTCGGCCAACACTCTAAGGGCCTACGTCCAATCTTCTTTTATTAATAAGTGAAGTGATCTACTCCAACTACTTAAGACACTTACAATAAAAGGACCAACAACCTACTCCGGTTGCGACACGAGTTCTTAGACTACTCCGTCTAGGAACTCGACACTCTAACTAGAATGTTTACAAGACCAAGTTTCCTCAAACTGATTCTTTAAAAGAATTGAGAAGGACAACTTATTGGTACAAACGATTCTAGATGGGAGAGTACAATACTATGTAACAGTGGTGAGGACTGTGACACTTGAAGACTTAGAAGATTTTTTGCAAAGAAAAGGTTTTGAGTTCTTAAAAACTGATTTTGCAAAAATACTTTGATTTCTCAGGAAAAGTCTTGCTTTCAAAGTGAAGAGAAGAGTTCCTTTTATAGAGGAAGCACACAAGAGGAGGTAAGTTAGGGTTTGTGAGTCAAAACATTTGAAAATGAACAAAGGCTTTAACTTTCCCATGTTGCACCAAATGGGTAAATCCTTTAAAAAGTGAAATAAGAAAAGAAGGTTTTTGTAAGGCACCCAAAGAAGGTTTGTTTTCAGAATTTTAACATGTGAACCAAACAAAAGAGGACAACCCTTGAAAGACCATTTTGGAAAGAAATAAGTTTTGCTTTCATAAAGTAAGGGAAAGTCTTTTTACTATTTTGAAGAAAGCCTTTTAGGATATTCAAATGGCATATTCTTTTCAAAGACCACCCTTCAATATTTCAAGTTTAAAACTTCTTTTAAAGCTGATGCATGAAAAGCCATTTTCAATAAAAAAGAAATCTCGAATTTGATAGACTTGCTTCAAGTGTAACAGACCAGAAATGACAGTCAGGCATACTGTTACCAGCGAGAGTAACGGTGGGCTTGACTGTTACTATTGCAATTATTCTACTCTTTCATCTTTACAATAGTTGACACAAACGACTCTAAATCTTGGGTAGCAAATTATCAACCAATCTTGAATTTGACATTGATTAATTCTTGCTTGAGGAGGTTGCATTATTCCTGGAATGGTACAGTTAGAAACACGATTAAATTGGGCATGTCATCATCAACAAATATGTCCTAACATATTTGACCCATCGCAAGCTTGCGACGGATATCTCCGTCACAAATGAGAATTTGTGTACTTTTAAAACTAGTACTCCGTATGAAATATTTTGTAAACTTATGTACAAGAAATTTGTGTATAGCTGAAGAAAGCATGACCACTTGAGTGGGCAGATTGATTCTGTTACATCTTGAGTGGCATAAATAAACAAGATAAAATACAAAAAACTTCCAAAAAAAATACAGTCATACATCTGGATAAGATGGGTAATGATTCCTGATTTGATTTTGTTTTGTTTTGTTTTCACTATATGGCTGGCTATACCAATTTGAAAAGACAATCTGCCAGTTCTCCTATCTGTTTGCTGCACTCGTGTCTGTCTGTCTCTCTGTCTGTCTTCAACAGTAATAGTTTATGCTTTTATTTTATCCTAGTTTTGTACTTGTACTTGGGTATGATCACCAACTTCGTATTGGTTCTATACTCGTCCTGCTGCTGTACGGCCACCTCCCCTTGTTCCGACCCCACCTCCCCCAACACCGACAACCCTATCTCCTGTTTTTTTTTTTTTTTTGGTACATATGAGGGGCAAGCCCCAAAGACTAAGTAATAACTAAACGAGGAAACGCCACGCCCAAGATATCATCGCGTAGGATAGATCGCAATCCTTCGGGAGGAGACTCGAAAGTGGTGATAGCTGATGACGCGGTAATTCCGTTATGCGCTAGCCAGTTCGCCGCACGATTGGCTTCTCTATAAACATGATTAATCTGGACTTCCCAACCATTCAAGGCTATCAATTCTTTGCACCTGACGACTAGTGGCCGTAGATCATTGCTAAACAGCTGATTGTTTTTGACATTTGGTCTTTTCTCTCTTTTTTCGGGGGGTTTGTGTGTACGAAATGAAAAGGGGCTAAGCTGGTAAAAGGGTGTTGAATTTAGCAATATGTGGGTAGGAAATAACATGTCCCATACAAATATCCCGACGACAATGTGTTTAGAAACGTTAAGTAAAAAATGAAAATATAAATGTCTTTGATTTATGATTTCACAAGTGAAACATCATTATGGAAGTCAAAGGATTAACACCTTCACATACAGTGATACAGCGATTACACTGATTACACGTAATTACAACGATGTCATCTCATTCAATTCAATTGTAAATTGTAATCCTTGAAAAATTCTCAACAAGCTTCGAATGTGCTTATACACTTTACACAAAACTACTGTACAAATAAGAAGCTTCTCCCACAGAAAAATAAAATGTAGATCAGAAGAGGAAGAGGCAAAGTAGGAAGCAACACAAAAGAAACAGTGAAATCCTGCTCAATGATTTATCAACCTGCATCTCTTGCCTTCTTAACCTTGGGCTACCATTCCCTACATAATGATATGAGTTTGGATATGTGTACAAGCTCTGAGAGTTGCCAAACACCCTCGCATAAACCATTTCCCCGAACATCCCGACAACCGGTTGAAAAACATTTGCAACACTCTCACTTGAAGAACTTACCTCTTCCGAAGCATAGTGAGGGTGGCTTTGATAAGGGTTACTCCGGTATGGCCTGATCTGGTGCTCAGGATGAGATGCCGCATTTAGCAACGCACGTGTCCCACAAGCTGCCGGCCTTGGAGGTGTATGTGTATCAGGGGAACTTGACTTGGCCTCACCATTGGAGATGCTCATGGATTGGCCTCGCCCATATAGAGGGATCACGGTTGTGTGAGAGATTTCAGCCTTACAAACTGGGCACTGTGGATACTCGTCTGATGGAAGAGATGCGCTCTGGATGTAGAACCATTTGTATATGCATGGCCAACAATAGAGGTGGCCACATAATGTGACTACCGGATCATTTGCTGACTCTAAACAGATGTTGCACTCAAAACAGCCATTGAGATTATCTACCATTGCGTCTTTCGGTGAAGACGGAATTGATTTCCATTTCTGATCTTCTAGTGCCATGAAATGTTATCAGCAACACTTGTCAGACGCCAGTTTCTAAACAAGAGCACTGGACGGCAAAACTTTTGTCAGCATAAGGTTGAATTAAGACTCCTTGGGGACAACTAGAAGAATTTGCAAATTGGTTGATTTTTTTTTTTAGGAAATCAAGCGGAATATATACAAAAAAAATCACTGGGATGGTGATAGCATATATATCAAAATAGCAGCCACATGAATTCCCAACAAGTTGTGTGCAAGCACATGATACGGATAATTAATGTCCTAGGACCCAAATTTATGCACAAGATTTAAGGTACTCTTGAACATGATACGGATAAGCAACAATCGACATCGAAAGGACCCAACACCTAGCTGGATCATGTTCAAGAGTATCTTAAATCTAATAATTGCATTTTCACAAATATCCAACAAAAAATTTTTAGTATGCATTTAGTGAAGGATTCAAGTAGAAGATGATGCCAGAGGACCCAGACCCAGTGCCACTGCTTGTACCCCTAATGTGCTGGAATGCTGGATCCTGGATGGATAGGAATTAGGATCATAGGACCAAAAAACTTCTTTGGACAGAAACTCTCGAAACTGAACTTGACTACAAATTTAAACAAAGTGTACCTGAATTTGACCATCTACGCTACATTCATAGCACATATTTTTTTCAGAATGAAGATTATTAAGAGCTTACGAGGTTAGAACGGTTTAATGGCAACTGTTAAGCATAAACACTTATACTTCGTATAAGATGTGTGTGTCCGTGTCTGGCACGAACACCAATATGACACTCAGAATTACGTGCCAGGCACTCTACAAAGCATGTCAATTTTCATAAGGATTTCTTAAATTGGACATTTCTAGACACTAATGCTGAATTTAGTCATTAATAAGTAAGAGCAGGATGATAACTTCAGGTAAATAGGGGACAAGCATAGCAAAAGGAAAACTGAGAAACATACGTACCAAATGCAAAAGGGAAAAGGGTACAATGTACAAATTCTTACTTGCGTCCGTCACAAGCTCGTGACAACTCACACCTGATTTAAATAACATTAAAAGGGAAAGGGGTTGTGAGACATCATGAGCTTTTGACCGTCACAGCTCACAAGCAAGAGATGCACGAAGGGTAAATAGCAAAATGGGGTAACACATATGTAATGACTCATTTTAAACAAGTCAGTCAAGTCAAATTCAAAAGAATAAGACACGAAACTAAAGAGGTACATCTTCAAGCATCATGGATGAGGAAATAACTTAATTGCTTACTCTACATGCCGGTGACTGCACATGATTAAGAATAAGTCCAATCATGGTATAGTATTAATAATTTGCTTAATAAGACAAATTCTCCACCTCTTCATCCACACGAAATTTCATCTATCCTTTTTAAATTCGACAATATAATTTGTTAATGAGAACATTAGGAGCACCAATGGCAATCACACCACAGGTTTAATAACATATATACTGCTCATGAAGACTCGACTCACCCTATGATAAATATAATAATACCCACCCAAAACAATGCTGAATAGATGTTCATAAACATATTTAATTCTATAAATTACAGAGAGTTCAGACTTAACATCAAGGTCATTTTATAAAGAAATGAGGGATCGTTACTTGCTCTTTCGGTTCACAACATGTCAAAGGCTCACAGATAAGATTACGTTATTGCTAACACATCTACTATTCAATCTCAAGTCAACCATCAATATTCCCCCCTCGCCCACTGATCCACACCCTCCTTCCTTCTGTTTTCTCCCGGGCATCATTAAGTTAACATCATTATTTGGGAAGCTAAAAAGACTAGATACAGCTTTTAAAAAAAGCATACAATGGGAGAAGTACCCAAATACTTGGCGATCACCAAACTGGAAAAAAATAAAAACGCCTCTTTCATATTGGTTGAGTCGCAACACAAAAATACAGTTTTTTAGTCCATTGAATACTTCGTTGATTCACCACTTACTTTAAAATAAAACCAAAGAGAACGGATTGAATGAAACTACAAAGGTGGATGATGACAGGGATGTTTACCAAAAACATTTGTTTGATAAGAAAGCGGAGACAAAACACAAGTTGACAACTGACTAATAGAGACCCAGCAAACAACAGTGGAAACTCGATTCTTTTTGGTCCATAGTTAACTACTCAGTAAGTCTTAAGCAAAATGGTCCATTAATACAATACAATACAATAAAGCCGGGCTCTTAAACGGACATCAAACAACTTTTACCGACTAAGCTAACTGTAGGAAGAGTAACACCCCAACCAATTGTCCGTATGCAGCGGTCTCACATGAATGGTTATCCTAACTTGTTATGTTTCCACAAGTTCTTGAATAAGACCACCTTAAAAAAACAGTGCTTTACAACAGTTTCTCCAGTTTTCATTTATGTTTTTATGCTAAACGGGGTAATGATTTCCAATATTCTTATAAAAGGGCGTAACACAAGACTAATGGGTTTGTTTCTAAGTCTTCAAATCCCTATCTTAACTGTTCTTCAGCCTACAAATTCATCCCTATCATTTACCAGGCCTTAAAACCAACACCTATATGGGCATAAAATACGATACAAGCCCAGCGATCTCAAATTTGATAATCATTTGTTTACCGTTTGATTAAAATAAAGCAATAACCATCCAATTGAACTGCGGTAAATGATGACACAAGCGATAAAGTACCAATTCGTATATTAGTAAAATTGAAGTTGAGAAAAAGGAGTAGATATGACAAAAAAAAAAAAAAAAAAAAAAATCAAATGAGCAATGAAAAGGAAGCAAAGAGGGTACCCAAATTAAGTAGAGGCGTCGTATGGCCGAATTATTGAGCAGAGATCCCCCAAAATCAGTGATATTATGGAGTGATTTTCAAAATCTGGGTTGTTTTAGTTGAGGAGTAACTTCTAATTGGTGATGAACACGAGTATACTTGGTTACCTCTATTTATAAACGGTGGTGGTGTGCATCTCATCAATCTGAGTTTCTCTTTAAAAAATGGTTTTTTTTATTTTTTTTGGTTTGAAACTACCTTATATTTATACTACTCCCTTCTATTCTACATAACCTTCTCTCTTCCCTTTTTCATCTATTCATAATATCTTCCTATTTCCTTCTTTAATAAAGTTTTATACTTATTTTAATCATCTAATCCCACAACAATACTCAACTCATCCCACAACAATACTTATTTTAATCAACTTACCCCACAACAATACTTATTTTAATCACCTCACCCACAATAATATCCCCACAATCCCTTCCCTCTCTCCAATTAGCTAACCCCATTACAATATTTTACCTTATTTTAATCCATCTCCTTAATTCTAGTGCCCCCCATGAATAGGGAGGTTTATCTAGAATAGGAGGGAGTATTTTCATCCATTTACTTTTTGAAGGTCAAAGTTTCCGAACGCTGACCGTCAATAAGTTGGAGAATACAAATCTATAAAATCTTATTAAAAGGCTAGCTTTAAAAGGCCACGCAGACAATGCCACGTAGGATAAGGAAAAGCCACGTATGCATTTGCAATGCCACATCTTAATCCGCGTGTCACTCTAATCTATAAAATTTTATTAAAAGGCTACTTGAAACACCTGTTAAATGTCACGTAGACATCAACTAAAAGCCATCTAAGATTATAAATGTCACGTAGACATCGACTAAAAGCCACCTAGCAATAAATTATTTTTTAATCCACTCTTTTTTTCCTTCTTTAAAAAAAAACCAAAATCAGATTAGTAATCCCTGTTCTTTTACTCCACCCACATATGAATCAACTACATATACAATTTTCAAAATATCATCTTCCCCAATTTTTTTTGGCCAAAATGCCTTTGAATTGCCGATGTCCGCGTTCAAATATATTTCTATCTATACAATATAGTTAAATGACTAACTAAATCATCTATAAAATACCATTAAAAGACTAACTTGAGTAGTATTTAATTGCCATGTGACAACTCTCAAAAACCTCCTAATTTGCTATAATATTTCATGTCTAATTAAGTTCTAATAATAATAATAACACATTCAAGATGTTTTATTATGCATTTACTCCACTTTTGTTATTCCTCTTCTCCCATTCATTGTAAGTTCGTAACCTAATTTCAACCTTTCATCTTACTCTTGAATTCTTAATCTTAATGAATGTTATAGCATTTTTTTTTGATATATATATACACTTCATCTCTTTAAGTGAAATTACATATCTTTTGTGTATATCTTGGTATTGATTTTTTTTATGGTTTTTTTAACATTTCTATTAGTAAATTAATTCTAACCTTTTTATTTTGTTGTGTTTTATAGGTTTCAATGTCATGATCTTCTTTTATGTGAACACTTTATTGTTACGTTGTCAGTTACTACTTTCGCCTATTGTTTTATTTTTCCATTTTTTTAATTTGTTTAACCCTTTAATTTTCATATATGTATAATTTCTATTCTTACTAGCTTTGAGTTCAACATGATAAACAAAACCTTATATTTCACCTCATTCATAAATTTTTTTAAAAAATTAAAAAAATATAAGTTTCAAACACAAAACAAAAAAAAAAAAAAATTGATGCAAACCTTTTATCTCCCTCCCATAACTTTGGTTATCAATTTACCCTATTTATTTAACTTTCTTATCTTCTTAATGATGATGTTTTTGCTTTCCGCTCACCATTATATCACAATAATCATAATTTCCATGTTATTCAAAAAATTAGTTTGTAAAGTACAATATTATAAAAAGGTGAGACTAAATATTTCACTAAGTCATCTCACTAAGTGATGTGTTATGAAAAAAATTTATTTTTTATTATCATGTGTCACATGCTTATTAGTAAAAAAAATTAAAAAATATAAAGTCTCAAACATACAAAATAAATTAAAAAAAATTGATTCAAACTTTATTTATTTAACTTTATTACTTTTATTTAATGATGATCTTTTTGCTTTTCCCTCACCGTTATATAACAATCAAAATTTCCATTTTATTCCAAAAATTGGTATGTAAAGTTTACATAGATAACTAGAATATTTTTTACTTTTTTTATTTATTGTATATTGAATTAATTAGAATCTTTTTTTTTTCAAATTGCAGGAGGATGATACATACTCACATAATTTAAAAATATTACCTTAAGCAACTTTTTATTAGTTGAAGATGCAACTCTTTTCACTATGAAGTTTCATGCGGCGACCCTAAAACCCCATCTATAATCTATACAATCCAATTAAAGGGGTACTTAAAATGACAAATTTAATTAAATGTAACATGTAAATTTTAATGTGACGTGGATTATCAATTTATAGTTACATGACAATGATTTCATTCACTCATCTATAAAAAAATCTATGCAATTTAATTAAATGGTACCTAAAATGACAAATTCTAATGTGACAAAAGAATATAAATGTAATAAACTTTTTAATTTCCTCTCAACATTATACCTATTAATAATTAATACATTCTACTAATTTAGCATATCACTTTTTTCTTAAATGATGAATTTTTGGCTTCCCTCCTCATTTATACTACATATACACATTGCCATATTTTTGTCTACGATTGTCATCTCTTGTCTTATCACAATATCTCTACTTGTCTATCTTTAACACCTTTGAGATTTTATTTTATCGGTCTAAACACTCTAATTCATTCAATCAATAAAGAGAACTTAAAATAACGCCTAATATTTGTTGGAAGATAAACATTCATAGTCCATAATATTTAAGATTATTAAAACAATAAATTATTAATGATCCCGTGATTTTCACGGGCTCCAAAACTAGTTATTTATTTATAAAACTAAAACATTTAGCATTAATATCAAGACATATAAACATCGAAAAATACGATCAAAGTTACGTCTTGGAAACCACAATAAAGCAAATGGGTGAAAATAGAAAAATGGAGGGAGTACCTTATATTTATATTTTTGTTTTCGACTACCTTTGGTTTCTTTATTTTTGGTCAATAACTACCTATGCTAAGAGTCTAGACGGATATGGTCAGTTTTCTGGCTTTAGTCTATCTCGCATGAGTCCTTTATGTTTCAAACTTGCTTAGACCCTATTTTAGGAAGTCATGATGTACTTACGCTTAACTTTAAGAGATGTTCGTAGTTATTATCTATATAATACTATTAAAAGGGGAACTTAAAATGCCACGTCATAAATGCCACCTTACACTACCAAAAAGCCACGTCACTTACTACACATGACATGTCAAATTTTAATATGACATGGCGAGTTAATGTGGTATAAATCATCAACTTATTATTATATGACATTAATTTAAATATATTTTTTTTCCAAAATTATATATCCCTTTCAAATTTACATCAAAATTTCATAATTTATAATTAAAATTTACACCAAAGTTTACATCATTATTTCTAATTTTAAAAGTAAAAAAGAAAAAAAAAGAAATATTAAATGCAAATAGCATTACAAATATTATACTTTGGACTTTTAAGCTTGTAGATAAATTAAACAACAATTAAAATCAAAATTCATATTAAATTTTAAATTTTGACGTTTATTGTTAGAATATTTTAAGCAACAAATAAATATCACATAATTCTAATTTACTCCGTTTATTAAAAAAATAAATATTTTGTTGATATTAAGAGTAAATAATAACATATTTAACATTAAACAAGGTGGCTTTTGTCAACAAAAAAAAAAAAAAAAAATTAAAGCAAACCTTTAACATTTCATTTCTCCTTGCTCCATATTTATGTTTATATTAAATTTGCTAATAATGAAAAAGAATGCTCAAAAGTCCTAAAACCTTACTACATAATTATTATATATATATATTAAATTTGATGATAATAATAAAAAGACACCCAAAAGTCATAACATGCATCCTCAATTGGATATAAATGTTCGATGTAAGACAACATTTGTGAGCCAAATTTCACGCCAATATTTTGTTGCCCTCATCGCCAATAAAATCGTAGTTTTATATGTAAATAGTCTTTTTTAAGTCTTATCAGTATATCAACATCAAGGTAAATGTATTGAGGTAAGGTAAATGTATTAAGGTTTTAAATTATTAATTTAATAATTTATTTTTAAGTTCCATTGGTTATGAAATGCTCATCAAGTTTTAAAACTTTCTTATGTAGGAACTATCAAGATTTGTGGTAGGTAAATGTATTAAGGTTTGGTAAATGTATTAAGGTTTTAAAATAATAATTCATTTATTTGTTTTTAAGTTCAATTGGTTGCTCATCACTTTTTAAAACTTTCTTATGTAGGAACTATCAAGATTTGTGGTATTGTGCTATTCGAAGGTAAATAAATATACTTACATCTTTATGGCTCAATGCCCTTTTTCTATAATTATTTAAATAAAAACTTAAATTAATAACGACAAGATTAATATCACGTAAATCAAATTTCACCATTTTATTTCTTATTAATTACTCGATGGATTTTGTCCTTTTTTTTCCCTATAGATGGTTCATTGGAGAAAAAATACTATATGGAGAAAGAAAATATTAGAATTGCTTAAACAACTACTCTCTTCATTCCACTCAATACTATATTATAAACTAACTACAAGATTGACTATAAGTTTTTTACAGAAGACAACATTTGTGAGACAACATTTAAGTAAATACTTTTGTACCGCTATCGCGAAAAGAATTGTATATGTCACTAACTTTTTTTTTATCATTGTATCAGCATCAAGGTAAATGTATTAAGGTTTTAAATTAAGAATTCATTTATTTATTTTATTTTCCATTGGTTATGAAGTACATCACATTTTTAACCTCGCATATTTGTTGTTTATTTCTTATTTAAGGATATTGAGATTTGTGGTGTTGTGCTATTCAAAGGTAAATATACTTACATCTTTAGACTCAATGCCATCTTTCATCTTTCTTCCATTATTTAAGAGAAACTTAAATTAATAACAAAAATTAATGACTAAGTGATTTTTTTTTTATGTAGAGATGGTTTATTGAAGAAAGAAGACTAAGAAGAGAAATATTAGAATTACTTAAACAAATACTCTATTCATTCGACTCAATACTATATTATAAACTAACTATAAGATTGACAACATGAATGTAAATGACTAATTGTTTTTAGGTTCATAAAAAAAATTAGTATTTCAAAAACTTTCAAATGTGTGCTTTATTTTGATATGTGTTGTTTTTTAATTATCATTTTTCCTTAGAAAAATAACACTCATAGAATGAAATTGAATTTGCGAGGATCTCAATCTTATTGACATGGATAATAGGTAACATAAATAATGGAGTGAAAAGCCCAAAAATTATCATTTAAGAAAGGAGTTAGATGTTAAATTAGTGAGGTGAATTAATTATCAATTATTAATAACTATAAAGATGAGAGAAATCTAAAAAGTTTATTTACATCAACATTATTCTTTTGTACACCTTAAATTTAATTTTCATTTTCTTTAATTATACACATGAGACACATGCCTATTCAAAATGGCTTTTGATAGAAAACATGATTGAGTGGAATGCTTAGTTTATCTATTTTGAAGTATACGGTTGAATCCCTAAGGTGGAAAATTTGGAGAAATGTCAAAGCACATTTTTGCTTAATATTGTTTAATGGATGAAGTATAGGGACTTAATGATCCAATTATTACGAGTTGCTCCTTTCAAATTCTTAGTTCCGCAATTTTTTATTGTACTAGCTACAATATTATGGGTGCTGTGAAATGTTAGTTTTTGTCACAACAATTCTAATCATGTGTTTTATATTAATTTCGGATTTGTTGATAAAATTTTAATATCTAATTAGTGAGGGTGTTGCATGTTTGGCGATCTTTGTTTGATAATATTATGGTTTCATGTAATGTGATTATGCGAATACCTGTATTATTAATTGATTTTAATCAGCTTCCATTGAGTTACTTCAGTTTTCGATTATGCGAATACCTGTATTATTAATTGATTTTAATCAGCTTCTATTTGCGCATATTTGACATATCACAAAGCACGTAAAAGGATTTGAGTAACACCACTTACCATTTAAAACCCTCATAAAAGAACGTCAAATAATGACATGGTTTTGATAAAAGTATTTATTATATAACACTTTAGTTTCTGATTTTACATAAAACTATTGTACAAAAAAACTAATTTGTCTTGATTTTATAGAAGTCTTAAAACATGAAATCATATTGTAGAATGTTATGATTTGATTCACTAAAAATATCATAGTAAAAAACAAAAGATCCCGTGAATTTCACGGGTCACAAAACTAGTTGAAATCTAAAAACATAAATTATGCTTATTTGAAGTTAAATTGTGGTTTAAATGCACTTAATCATTCTTGTTTGGTGTTAAGAGAGTAATGTGAGATAGGTTAATGTCGTTAAATTGACCAAAATTCGCCATATTTTCAGCATAGCCAGTTTTTGAACGAAAAAAGAGAAATCAAAGGTAGTCTATAATAAGAAAAATAATATAAGGTAGTCATTTTACAAATACCTCTAAATAAAAAGTAGTTTTTGACAAAAAAAAAACCCCTTTAAAAGGCTCTAAATTAAATTTGTGTTGTGCTTTTATTTTTAAACAAAAAAAAGAAAAAAGAAACTATAAATAACTATCTATTCTGAAATAAAATTTCAAATAATCATCTAATATAATTTTTATTTGAAATAGTTATGTACTACCTCTATCGCGGGTCATTTGTTGCACAAAGATCAAAAAAAGAGGAGAGGAATATTACATGACAAATGGATGAAATTAAGTGTGGATGATCAAATTGTCCATTAAAGACTTTTAAATTAAAGGTAAACAATTGATTGGTACGCCCCACACTAGAATAGGTAATAAGGTAAACAAATAACAAGGACAAAGGGAGAAAAACTTTATATTTGTGTTCTTAACTACGTATTGATTACCAGGACATAAGTGTTTGGTAATATTTTTCGAAAAAAGAGGGAATTAATGGCTATAATTGAGGGTTGTCAACGAGAACTCTCCATCGCAAAAGTGAATTATCTCATCAAATTAGAAGCGAGACTAAGAAAAGAACTTGATGAAGTTTTGGCTCGCGAAGAGCTCCTATGGTATCAAAAATTGCGGTTGGAATTTATCAAAGATGGTGATCATAATATTTCTTTTTTCACGTGAGCACGTAGGTCAGACGGTGGAGAAACTGTTTTACAACACTCAAAGATGCTAATGGTAATTGGACAAAAGACCAGCTCGAAATCAAAAGGACCGTCATCGATTATTTTAAGGCCTTGTATACGGATGAAGGTCCCCCAAGTGATGAAGACGAGCTGCCATGGGGGGCTATTCTAGGATTTCAATAATAAAGACTAGGATTCGTTAACGAGACCGTTTCATATAGCGGAAATTGAACAAGTTATAAACCATATGGGCTCTTTGAAAGCACCAGGAACGGACGGATTCCAAGCTCTTTTTTATCAGAAAAATTGGGAGCTTGTTCAAGCTTCTCTCGGTGACATGGTTATAAAAGCTCTTGAAGGGAAAGGACTACCAGAAGGTCTCAATGATACACACATTGTTCTTATACCGAAGGTGAGCACTCCTGAATTTATTTATCATGTGGCTTATAAAATTATAAGCAAGACTCTAGCTAATCGTATTAAGAAAGTATTGCCTCATGTTATATCTGAGACCCAAAATGGATTTGTCCTGGAGAGGCAAATTACAGACAATATCGTTATATTCCAAGAAGTTATTCATTCTATGAGAAAAAAGAAAGGTTGTGTGGGTTTTATGGCTATCAAGATTGATTTAGAAAAAGCTTATGACTGTCTGAGATGGAGCTTTATTCAAAATACGATGAGTAATATGGGGTTTTCAGGCCTTCTTATTGATGTTGTCATGGAGTGTGTCACGTCTCCGCGAATGCAGATTCTATGGAATGAGGAACCGACGGAACAATTCGTCCCATCTAGAGGTGTTCGTGTGTAATACCCGGGATATCTAAGGACTCTGTTGACTGACCTTGTTGACCAAACAGACCTCAGGGATGATTGGGTGAGGGATCAGGCTCTTAACATGAACTTTATAGGATTGTATACTCGACCTAGCGAAGACTACTCGGCCGAGTATCACCTATACTCGACCGAGTAGAGCCTACTCGGCCGAGTACCCCAGTACTCGACCGAGTATGGCTACTGTCGAGACGTTAATATAAAATGCAAGTTCGCGAGATTCATTTCTTTTCCCATTTCCTCGACAGTTCCTCTTTCTCTAACCCTAGCCTATATCCCTCTCTTATCACCCCATCTCTTCACACCTTAATGTTATAGCCTAAACCTCCACCATGAGAAGGACGGGATTCGCTAGGGAAGGATGGCGTGTGTGGTCCGTCTATGTCTCCGTCGAGGCGTATTGTTAGGTAAGTCCCTGCCCTGTGTTCTTTTGGGTGATTCTTGGAGCATAGTTGTGTAATAGAAGGTGGTGATCATTGTTAGGATGCTTTTTGGAGTCGTTCTTGGCTGTGTATGGACGTCTTTCATGCTTTACGACGAGGTAGGGTTTCCTACTCAGTTTTGCTACCTGGTAATTGTGGTTAAGGTGTATATCTTGTGAGTAGCGGAATCTGTGATGATGTGTTATAGGAGCTAAACCATGCAGGTACAGTAATTAATTGCTAAGTATGCTAAAAGGTAGGGTGTAGTCGTATCATAGCAAAGTGAGGAATGAAGGTAGAAATGATGATCGAATTAGTAGTGGATGTACAAAATACGTGTTGATATGTGTTTATGCGGTAGAACTAAGCTCTAATAGTGACGAGCCGGTTGCACGGAACTCCGAACGATGTTATTTATTTTACAGGAACAATGAAAATTTATGATTTCCTCTTCACTTTTGGAAACTCGACCGAGTAGAGTACTGTAATCGACCGAGTAGACCATACTCGGCCGAGTATAAAGCTACTCGACCGAGTGTCCGTTTGGTGAAAATTATAATCGCTACTGTCCTTGAAAACTCGACCGAGCAAGGAGGATACTCGACCGAGTAGTCGACACTCGGCCGAGTATGCCCAACACTCGACCGAGTATTGCTGTAGCGGGACTTACACGGGTTATACAAAAATCCTATTTTCGTCCCATTCTTTCTTATTTCCGCCTCCCATCCTCACATCTCCTTCTCTCTAAAACTCCATACCCTTCCTTTCTAAAGCTTTTGGGGGTCAATCCTTGGTGATTAATTCATTCTCCCTTGCTATAAACCAATCTCAGGTAAGGTTTTAAGTCGATTTCTCTTTTTATTTTCAAAGTTATGGTATAATTTCAGCTATACTTCGAATTCTCTTTGTGAGCATCTGAAATCGAGTATTCATCTCACTAATTCTTGGATTTAATCGTATATAAACCTCGTGTATGCCCTTGTTTAAGCAATTTCATGGTTTAAAATTTGATTTCTATATCCTAGGGTTGCTAAAAACGAAACCCTCTTTGTTTGATGTTTATCCTTTGGTTTGAGGCAACTTAAAGCTTCTAATCATATAATTTGTAAGGTATTTGGTGATTTTCTGATAAAATTTGTCTTAAAAGATCGTTTCAAAATCTGTATACAATTGAAAACAGTCCGTCTTTTGCTATAAGAGTTGTTGAGTCAATCCCCTGTTAAAACTTGTTCTTTTGCAGTATGGTGAAAACCAGAGGCTTACCCAACAAAATAACTCGTGCTAATGTCCAGCTTGAGACGGGTCAATCAAGCCGTGAACCTATAGTTCCATCGGTGGAGGCACATCCATCGGTAATATTCTCTGATTTCAATCACCGTAAGGCTTTTGTGGCCCTTATGCGTCGTCCATTCTGTCCCATCCGCTGTATTAATCTTGGAATTCTTGAGACTTTAGGGATCAAAGAGGACATATTTCACATATTTCGGATTCTGGGTATGGA
Organism: Silene latifolia; assembly: GCF_048544455.1. Lineage (NCBI taxonomy): Eukaryota > Viridiplantae > Streptophyta > Magnoliopsida > Caryophyllales > Caryophyllaceae > Silene > Silene latifolia. The sequence continues at coordinate 131,365,747 of NC_133527.1, read as the reverse complement.
GGGGTTATATCACCTGAGGAAGAAATCCTACCCCCACTTGACCTTGGAGTTTTTGAGCTCCTATGTTTATGACAAAAAGGGAAAGATTGTCTCTTTTCGTCTCATGAATGAGGATCATGAGCTTACCCTAGACGAGTTTGCTGACCATTTGGGTCTAGAGGCCGAGGGGGAGGGGTACCTTAGTGATGTGGCCAAGAACAACGGTGCACCTCTTTACCTTCCATACTTGACTGGCCGACCTACTCCTAGCGCCAGTTCCATGCTAATTAACGATGTTCAGCATGTTGTTCTTCGTATGTTCTTGAGGATGTTGACCTGCCTGTTGTATGCGAGGGATGACGTGAGTAAGCTCAATTCTCACGAGGCCATGTTGCTTATGTCTTATCTTAATCTACACCTTCAAAAACCGTTCTACTACAGTGCTCCAGGGGTAGTGTGCTCTAGTCTTGAGCGCATGGCACAGTCCGATACCCGACACATTGCTTGCGGGGCCATAGTGACCCGCCTAGCTCAGCGCCTAACAGATTTTGAGGCCCCACCTCCTGAGGGGAATGAGTATGTAGAGATTGTGCCTACCATGGACGCTCAGTACTGGCGTCAGAACAGATGGTTGAGGAAGATGGATGACGGGTCCTATGCCTGGAGGGTGAGGGATCTATGTGGATGGTGCTTCCAGACCCAGTCCATCTCCCTATGGTTGACCATTTGGCTGAGTGGGAGCCTTGTGCTATTCCTAAGCCCGCGCCCCAGACCTACCTGATTGACCCAAGGATCCTCTTGGTCTTACCTCAGCCTGTCACCGTGCCTGAGGGGCAGCAGCAGGCACCTCCCCCACCTCGAGAGCGCCGTAGGGTGAGGCAGTCCAGGGTACCCGGTTGTACCTGAGCCCTCTTACTCCACGCCTGACTTCTACCCTTACCAGTACTCGCCCTACCCCACAGTGCATGACCCCAGGATGCAGCCGAGTGACCTAGCTGAGCGGATCTCCACTACTTTGGTGCTCCGCAACATGCATGAGATGGCCCTTAACCAGGGCATATGGACACAGCTAGCACAGCCTGTCTGGTGGAGGGGACCAGGAGTGGACACGGGAGTATTCCACAGCTACGGAGTTGATCCGAGTTACTAGAGACCTCCGGAGGAGACTGAGTTTGGCTGCCTTGCGGGACCGTGGGGAGCCAACTATGGCAGTCAGCTAGGAGGAGATTCATCAGCAGCAGCAGTAGGTTTTCTAGGTGTGGGCAGTTTAGGCGCAGGTACTTCTGGCGCAGGTGGTGATGATGACATGGAGGAGGGTCCTCGTTATTGACCTTGTGTTGTTAGATTGCTTGGAGTGGCTTCTTTGGTGTTGGATTTATTTCTTTTGTGTTGGACTTATTACTTTTATGTTGGATGTTTACTTTCGGGATTTATTAGTTACTATGGATGACTGTACTTGGCCTTAAGGCCGTTACCTTTATTTTGGCTTAACTGTGGACCTCGTGGAATCATTTATATTCCGTATTGTGGTAGTATGTTTGGATGCAGGTAACACAGGATGTTGGATTGCAATTGTTGGCTCTCTGCCTGTTACAACTCGACCGAGTAAAAACAATACTTGACCGAGTAGGGTTTACTCGACCGAGTATACCCTTATACTCGACCGAGTAGAGCTTACTCGACCGAATAATCATTCATACTCGGCCGAATTGTACTGTTACAGGGATCCCTTGTGATGTATGCTTATTAACTGTCAGATGTATGTGGTTGTCTACATGTTAAAGTGGGTGGGTGTTTCATAGTATCATTTAGCGTAAACGGTCTACGTTGGTATGTACGTACTTGGGGTAGTATATCGATTTATGAAGATTAGACATATTGTCACGGTCAACATGAAGGATCTTAACTTGGTCATAGTACTTGAGGAGTTCTTATTTAGTGTGGGAATACTAAAACATAGTAAGAACGTGTCATAACTGCCCCGAGTCTATACATTTGCATGTTGATGATTCAATGCAATCTATCGTAACTTCCCTGTTTGGTTACAGTTATAATAGGCCCAACTGGATAAATGAACCTGGTGGTCGGTACATGTCTAACATAAAGGCTAACGAATAAAGTGTTATCATTTGTTAACCTAACCTCTGGATCTATATAGAATACTTAATTGCTGTCACATTCTGTTGCTATGAGTCACAATCGTGTATTGTCATAGAGTAAGCTTGTAATATTAAGTAAGGTCAGTTATAGTTATGGGTAATGTCACAGTTGGAACGTGTGTGTTGGTTCGCGGTACGGAAAGTGTTTAGCGGTGAAATTCGGGGACGAAGTTCCTTTAAGAGGGGAAGAGTAATGTCGCGTGAACAAACGATGAAACTATGTCTATAATATTTGAAATCGCTTTGATGTTACATTATGTTACATACATGTTATTGAAGTTTTAGTGTGTTTCGTTGAAATTCCATTACGCTTCTTTGAGGTTGCATCTAGGTTATATTGTAAGGAGTATGAACGTGTGTTGAGCATTTCTGTATGAGTGTGTAGGACGTGTGCTTTTGGTGGTCGTTGTGTTGCTTACACCAGATTGGTATACAAAAAACATGTGGTATGGGATATGAACATACTTTGCTGTCAATTTATGATGGAGTATTTCCTGTACATTTTGTGTATGGTAGCTGTAATGGTATGATTGTTGGTTGAATAATGCGATGTAGTAATAGTATCAAGTACGGTCGGAGTCAGTATGTCTTTATGTTTGTGGATTGCATTTTTGCGAAGCCTTGCTGTTGATGTCGTGGAGACTGAACTTCGGGGACAGAGTTCTTTTTAAGGGGGGAAGACTGTAATACCCGGGATATCTAAGGACTCTGTTGACTGACCTTGTTGACCAAACAGACCTCAGGGATGAATAGGTGAGGGATCAGGCTCTTAACATGAACTTTATAGGATTGTATACTCGACCTAGCGGAGACTACTCGGCCGAGTATCACCTATACTCGACCGAGTAGAGCCTACTCGGCCGAGTACCCCAGTACTCGACCGAGTATGGCTACTGTCGAGACGTTAATATAAAATGCAAGTTCACGAGATTCATTTCTTTTCCCATTTCCTCGACAGTTCCTGTTTCTCTAACCCTAGCCTATCTCCCTCTCTTATCACCCCATCTCTTCACACCTTAATGTTATAGCCTAAACCTCCACCATGAGAAGGACGGGATTTGATAGGGAAGGATGGCGTGTGTGGTGGCCGTCTATGTCTCCGTCGAGGCGTATTGTTAGGTAAGTCCCTGCCCTATGTTCTTTTGGGTGATTCTTGGAGTATAGTTGTGTAATAGGAGGTGGTTATCATTGTTAGGATGCTTTTTGGAGTCGTTCTTGGCTGTGTATGGACGTCTTTCATGTTTTACGACGAGGTAGGGTTTCCTACTCAGTTTTACTGTTAATTGTTATGACATGATTATTTCGTGATTATTGATAACTTCTGATCATCGGAGTATGGGCGTTGTTGTGACGGTGTTGGTGTGGAGAGGTTGTGACAGTTGTGATACTGTGTGTTGTGATTGTGGTGGAGTCACTTGCGGGAGTGGCTTCACACCCTAGTTCGCCCTCCGTGGAACCCGCCACGGGAGGGGATGTGCACATTAAGGGACATGGATTTGTTTTAGTCGCTCGATGATGAGCTGGACTTGGTGGGATCGGCTGCAGTCACCCACTGGCGGCGTGGATTACCTGTTGCGATGGGTAATCTGGCAGGGCTACACACCTCGGTGTGTAGTCAGTTACTATGTGAGATCGGGAGACCGGGGAGTGTGGATGATCAGCTAGTTACCTTATTGCTTGCCTTATATTGTTTGAGTAATACTGACCCCATTGTTGTTGTTTTGTAAAACCTGCGGTGATCCATTCGGGGATGGTGAGTAGTTGGCTTAGCAGGTACTGTTGATTGTGGCTGCTAGGATTGGAGGGATCGAGTCATCACGCTACCAGTCTAGAGATGCCGTGTCATGAGTGTTGTAGTTGTATCTTTGGTGTAAAGAGTTTGTATTGAGTCACATTGTATGAGGTACATTAATATTTTATAATTGTTCTTTTATTGTCTAATTTGATCTACTTCCTTGGGAGACCGAGATAGTGACACCGTCATACACTGGGATGGTCCTTGGTAAGGCGTCCTGGTGTGCGAGGGTGTTACATTGTGGACATGGGCCACCCACGTCGCGCGCACCCGCGCGTTGATTTCGAGGCGGCGGCACTTCTCCCACGGGACCTTGGGTTTGCCAAAGCACGTCATGGGCCGTTACCGATTGGTGAGGCATTGAAACCGGTGAAAGGTTTGAATAAGCCTGCATTTGTGGAGTGGCCACCAATTTTTATGGAAAATTGGAACCGTTTGAGTACCTCGTGCCATGTCAAGACACAAAGTAATGACATGAACACTAAGAACTCGTTACCTTAGCATTCTATTGTGGGATTTATCTATATGCATCCCTTTGATTTTAAGGGTTATAACGAATTATAGAGTGATGATTACGAGTCATAAAACTAAATTGCATAAACAAAAGCATAAAGGATTAAGAAATAACCTTCGGTCCTAGCTTTTATGGCCTATGAACAATATGGCAATGATATTCTCCTACCAGTTACACCCAAGACGATATGAGCGATCCCTCAAATTTTCTGTAAAATTAGGGTTTTGTGTTTTGTTGAGATGAGAGGCAAGAGTAGGTTAGAAATTCATTTTTTCGGCCCATATTTCCGAAATTAAGAGGGTTACTTCTCTTTTTTCGGTTTTAGCAACAACCACAAATTAGGATAAAATCCTCTTATTTTTGGTTATTCTAAAAATATATATAATGTGTTAAATATAAATTGTCATTTAGTGAGGATCGATCCCATAACCTCTTGGTTTGAGTACCCTTACTATTACCACTATGACACATTCATCTTGTTGATTAAATATAACCGATTACATTTAATTACGAATTAATATATTAATTCGTCCAAGCTTAACATTATATACATTAATTAAATATAACATATTATATTCAATTTACGAATTGACAGTTAATTCGTCTCAGCTAATATTATTTAATCGACATTAAATAATCGTCTCATCGTCTCATCAACACATTGACTAACTGTTTAGTCATATAAGGCATCAATGTGATTACATTTCCATAACCACATCTCTCAAACACATCCTTTAGGTGTGACCTTTAGGGACCAGTTAATCACCGCCATCTATATGATAATAACGTCAAACTCTCTAGCAAGCCAACCATTATTAGGTAATCATTAATTAACTGATTAAAATACGAAGTATACCCTTGTGAACCTTTAAGAGATTTACAAATGTTATCACACTAGTTTGTGGAGGACACAAGCTCCAACAAACTCCCACTTGTCCTCACAAGTGTATGTGCGATAACCGATTCTCATATCCTAAAATTTCTCCCACTCAATGTAAAACAATTTGCGAATCCGTATTGACAAAGGTCATATTTTATCAAGAGTGGTTTCCCCGACTAGAGAGTAACTTAACTGATAAACGAATCATCATTCGAGCATGGCCATGCATTTCAGTTACAACTCCTCGAGTGGCCCTGAGAAATAACTATACCTGATAAAGGTTGGATATTTTCCTCAACTCGAATCCTCCAGATGTAAGCACAGTATGAAATGACCCAGAAAAAATATACTTAGCCTCCAGTTACGGCAGACCGTGAGAAAGAAACCAAAGTCACCCAAAAACTGCCTTAATCTCAAGAGACAGTCGATAGTCAAAAGAATCGACTCTAGGAACACAATGGATGTCCTATCCACGACCTGGCACGAAATATTTTTAAACATTTAGGACTCCATTACGTTGTCACAAAAATTTATCCTACGAGGTATCGTTATAATCTCGCATTTGTGATCGATCAGCCAACCGTTTGACTTATGGCTCGCTGAGCCCACCATCAATTGACTGTACAATATAATAGCCAGAGTTATCAGCTCTTGTAGGCGATTACGGACCAAAACAAATATAATGTAATTCAGTTCACTTTGTGGCGTTCAAAGTTGTCAGTACAATCCACATGAAAAACAAAATATTATAGTAAAACGATGAAGTTATAAATAGTATATGAAAAAGATAATGTATCAAATCCATAATCAACTACTACAACTCAGGAACACGTTTAATTCTCATGGAAATAACGTGCCCTTCATGCTTATCAAAATTCAACGGTTTAGTGAGAGGGTCCGCGATGTTATCATCCGTCGCAATCTTGTCAATCACTATCTCTTCTTGCTCCACGTAATCACGGATCAGGTGAGCTTTCCGATGTACATGTCTAGATTTGTTGCTAGACTTTGGCTCCTTAGCCTGAAAGATGGCACCTCTATTGTCACAATAGTTGGTGATCAGGTCATTCGAACTAGGAACTATCGTAAGTCCTTGTAAGAATTGACGCATCCATATCGCTTCCTTAGCTGCTTCCGAAGCGGCATAGTACTCGGATTCAGTGGTAGAATCTGATACAACACTCTGTTTGGAACTCTTCCAGCTGACCACAGCACCATTAAGAGTGAAGACGAACTCGGACTGAGATTTTGAATCATCTCGATCCATTTGGAAGCTAGCATCTGCGTAACCGATTGCGCATATCTTAGTATCGCCTCCATAAGTCAATACCCTATCCTTAGTCCTCCGTAGGTACTTGAAGATATTTTTAACAGCTATCCAGTGTGTTTCACCTAGATTCGTTTGGTACCGACTCGTCATACTCAATGCATATGCCACGTCTGGACATGTGCATATCATGGCATACATGATTGATCCTATTGCAGATGCATAAGGAACACGACTCATGTGCTCAATCCCTTCAGGCGTCGTGGGTGACTGAGACTTGCTCAACTGCATCCCAGACGTCATTGGAAGGTTCCCTTTCTTGGAGTTGTCATGCTGAACTTCTCAAGAATATTATCCAAATAAGACTCCTGACTAAGTGATAACGTCCGTCGTGATCTATCTCAGTAGATACGGATTCCCAAAATGCTGTTGTGCCTCACCCCGGATCTTTCATCCGGAAATGGTTCTTCAACCATTCTTTAACCGAAGATAGGAGAGGAATGTCATTCCCAATCAAGAGTATGTCATCGACATACAATATCAAGAATACAATCTTGCTCCCACTCGACTTGATATATAAGCATAGTTCCTCGACCGATCGAGTGAAACCATACTCTTTTATCACCTGGTCGAAACGATGATTCCAACTCCGAGAAGCTTGCTTAAGTCCATAAATGGAACGCTTAAGCTTGCATACTTTCTTAGGATGTTCAGGATCTATGAAACCTTCGGGTTGCACCATGTACAACTCTTCCTCCAAATAACCGTTTAAGAAGGCGATTTTCACATCCATTTGCCAAATTTCATAGTCATGAAATGCGGCAATCACTAAGATTATCCGAATGGAACGTAGCATGACTACAGGTGCAAAAATCTCATCATAATGCAATCCGTGCACTTGAGTGAAACCTTTTGCCACTAGTCGTGCCTTATAGGTATCTGGTTGCGCGTCTATTGAACGCTTTATTTTGTAAAGCCATTTGAACTGTAGAGGTTTTACCTTATTAGGTAAATCAACAAGATCCCATACGTCATTCTCATACATGGAGTCCATCTGGGATTGCATGGCTTCGAGCCAGAGCTTTGAGTCGGAACAGGCCATAGCACCTTTATAGGTAGTGGGTTCATTACTCTCTAGGAGTAAAACGTCATTCTCCTCGACCATACCAATATATCTGTCCGGAGGATGAGAGACTCTACCCGACCTCCTAGGTTCCTCAGGAATACTAACCGTATCATCAGTTGGAGGAACCACTTCCTCCATCTGTTCCTCGGTTGTTGGTTTTGGAATCTCCGACAGCTCGAAGGTTCTATTACTTGTCTTGTTCTCGAGAAATTCTTTCTCTAAGAACGTCGCACTAGCCGCAACAAAAACTCGATGTTCTGTAGGCGAATAGAAGTAATGACCAAATGTTCCTTTTGGATAACCTATAAAGTATGTCATGACCGATCGCGGGCCAAGCTTATCCTCATGTCTCCACTTGACATAAGCCTCGCAGCCCCAAACCCGAATAAAGGACAAGTTAGGGACCGTTCCCTTCCACATTTCATATGGAGTCTTGTCGACAGCTTTAGTCGGACTTCGGTTAAGTATAAGAGCAGCTGACAAAAGTGCAAAACCCCATAATGAATCAGGCACTACCGTGTGACTCATCATGGATCGAACCATATCAAGTAAGGTTCGATTTCTCCGTTCGGACACACCATTTAATTGAGGTTTTCCTGGTGGAGTTAACTGTAGAACGATTCCACAGTCTTTAAGGTGTTGATCAAACTCATTTGAAAGATATTCGCCACCCCGATCTGAACGGAGTGCTTTAACCTTTCTACCCAGTTGGTTCTCAACCCTGTTCTGGTATTCCTTGAATTTCTCAAAGGACTCACTTTTATGCTTCATTAAGTAGACATATCCGTATCTACTCAAATCGTCCGTGAAAGTGATAAAATATCTATAGCCATCTCTAGCGGTAATTGACATAGGTCCACAAACATCAGTATGTATGAGTCCTAATAGGTAACTAGCGCGCATTCCAACACCTTTGAAGGAAATTCGAGTCATTTTGCCAATGAGACATGATTCACACGTGCCATATGTAGAAAATTCGAATGCGGGAATGGTCCCATTATCGACGAGTTTCTTTACGCGTTTCTCATTTATGTGTCCCATTCGACAATGCCATAGATAGATTTGATCTTTGTCACCAACCTTTAATTTCTTATTATTCACGTGTAATACTTCCGTGGTTTGAACTAAGATGTAAATTCCATTCATGGAAACCGCTTTACCATAAATCATTTCATTGAAAGAGAAAATACAGCTATTATCCTTTATTAAAAATGAAAATCCGTCTTTATCAAGTACGGAAACTGAAATAATGTTCTTAGACAAACTGGGTACATAGTAACAGTTATTTAAAAATAACTCAAAACCACTAGGGAGTTGGATTACATATGTTCCCTTCGAGACAGCAGCAACTCTGGCTCCATTCCCGACTCACAGGTCCACATCACCCTTTCCGAGAGGTGTGATGTTTCTTAGGCCCTACAAATGATTACACAGATGAGAACCACAACCAGTATCAAGTACCCAAGTTCCGAAACTTGCATGGTTAATCTCAATCATATGAATATAAGATGATATACCAACAGGAACGACGCGGCCTGCTTTGATGTCCTCATGGTACACGGGACAGTTCCTCCTCCAATGTCCAGTCTTGTGACAATGGTGGCACTCAATGTCACCGCCCTTGCTCTTTGCCTTGCCCTGTGAGCCACTAGTCTCACCGGGCCCACTCTTACCGTTTCCTGGCTTCTTGAATTTTGGCTTACCTACAGTTAGGTCGCCTGGAGCTTTGCCCTTACCTTTACCCTTGTTGGAAATCGTGAGAACATCCTGCTTCATGCTCCAACTCAATTTCATATCCTTCTTGGTCTGTACGAGAAGGGAGTGTAGCTCATGAGGACTCTTTTTCAAGTCATTCATGTAGTATTTCGCCCTGAAAAGGGCAAAACCATCGTGAAGAGAATGAAGCATTCGGTCAATGACAATGCTCTCACTGATTTTGCAATCAAGTGCCTCCAACTTCTCGACATTCTCAATCATGTTAAGAATGTGTAGGCTAACCGGTTGGCCCTTTTGGAGTTTCGCATCAAAGAAGCGACAGGTATGCTCATAAGTAACGATCCTCGGTGCTTTTGAGAACTCGTTAGTGAGCGTGGTGAAAATATTGTTTGCACCTTGGGCAATGAAGCGTCTCTGCAAATTGGTTTCCATTTCAAAGATGAGTAAGTTCTTTATCGCACCCGCTTCCATAACGAAATCACTATAAGCAAGTGATTCGTTAACTCCCACATTGGGGCCTGGGTTTACCGGTATTGGCTCAGTTAAGTACTTGAGCTTACCATCAGCAATGGCAGCATTCCGTAGTGCTGCCTCCCAGTCCGCAAAGTTGGACCCATCATTCTTCAGTCGTGTGTACTGATTCATGTTGTCCATAAAAACTTTCAGCCAGGACTCGCGTCCAAGTGTGGCACTAGGCATTGGGATTTCGTTATTTCCAGCCATTTGTTGTAACAGTAATGTAAATGTGTTCTACACTGCGAAAAGAAGAATAAGCATGTGCATCGATTTTAATTTAAGTCTAATGATCTAATGTCATAACGCGAAGACTCATGCATTTATACAATTGACCTTCCTCAAGAATTATATAAATGATCCCAAGACTCAATTATCTGCAAATTGATAAGCTAACCTTTTAGCTACTTCTACCGTTAGAATTCTTGGTCGATAAATTTCTGTAAATTCTATCTTTAGTCCATCATAATCACGAGAAACTCTTCGGACTATGATGTTGAGGTAAACTAAGTCAACACAAACTACTTACCCAACGTAGAAGAGGTCATATTATGCCTACCGACGAAGAAGGGATTCATAGTTGTTTGCCCTTATAAAGACTAGTCTCAATTTCCGTTTTAGAGGAAGATCCCATCAACTTTATTTTAATTCATTTTAAGTGAACTAATATCTAGCATGCGTGAATGAATAAACTAAGGTGATGGCTTAATAAACATGTGACATCTGTATGTCTATGAAAACTAACATACAACCTATATGTGTCAATTTTCATGCATTTTAGTAGTAGGTGGTTTGGTTTTAGGCGAAAAATGATGCATAAACTATCATGTGAATGAAAAGCAATAGGAATGAAAGACGTAAAACCAATAAAAAGTCCTAGTGTGGCCTATCCTATCAAAATGAACATTAAATACAAATTTGGAATCCATCCTTGGACCCGAGAAGCTTGTCTCGATGTTCCATCTTGATCCATGTAGCGGGAGTGAGCTCCAATCTCCATCTTTAGTCTTCTTTGAAAATTACAATAAATAAATTTACATAATAAACCTATTTATTACATTCTAATTTCAAAACCCAAAAACTAAAGAAAAATAAAGGAGATTCGAGATCTCATAATTACATAAAAATTATGTTTCCTTCATTACGAAAACATAATTTGACTAAGGCCACACTAAGTATTACAAATTACAACCGATTGCAAAAAAAAAATACGTAAATAAAACCATTCAACGATTCATTCAACAAAATAAAAGCATCAACTAAATAAATTAAACATTCATGACACAATTCCTTAATTAGGTTGATTAATTTATCCAAACCACCTATTTAAATTGATCAAATTAAGTGACAATTCCTCAATTAATCACATTAATTTTAATCTTAATTCATATTAGACATCTAATATGAATTTAATCCATCAATATTTTAAAATGCTTTAAAATAAATAGGTATCTATGAATTATGAACCGCTTCATAATAATTAATTGGCCAAAACAACAAAAAAATTTTTCTTTAAAATTTATCTCGGTAAAAACCGAAACAACCCAATAAAAAAAACTTTTCTCGGTTTTACAGCTAAAACCGAAAAAAACACAATTTTTTTTTTAAAATCTGTCCAGCCGTGAACATTAACGATTTTTTTTTTATTTTTCACGGCTGAAAACCGAAACAAAAAAAAAAAAACAGAAACCCTAAAATTTTTTGTGTCTCGGCTGGGAAAAATTAAAACAGCCCCAATTTTTTATTATCAATTCGGCATTATGCCCTAATTGCAAAAACATGATATTGAGGAACAAAAATCGTTTATTGTTGCTATTAACAAGATTAGCATATTAATTAATGAAACATGAATTTAGAGGTGGCAATCGGGTCAGTCGGGTCGGGTTTGGGTCGGGTCACGTCGGGTCGGGTCATATCGGGTTCAGGTCATATCGGGTCAGCATACCCTTTCGGGTCGAGTCGGGTCGGGTTCGGGTCGTTATCGGGTCGGGTCATTTCGGGTCAAATGATGTATCGGGTCGGGTCGGGTTTGGGTCGGGTCATTATCGGGTCCGGTAACTTAATCGCATTACTATAATTTTTTACCATTAAATTTAGTTTTTAACCTATTATTTGGTTTAATTAATTCACTACTAAGTCAAACATATCCATCTAAACACAAAATCACTTTCATTTTGATCAAAATTAAGCTTAATAATTGTGGGGTCATCAATTTAATAGGGTCAGTATCGGGTCGGGTCAATATCGGGTCGGGTCTGGGTCGGGTTCGGGTCACTGGTAATCGGGTCGTGTCGGGTTACGGGTCGTCTCGGGTCGGGTCGGGTCGGTTTTGGGTCACAGGATTTTCGGGTTCGGGTCGGGTCGGGTTTGCTCGGGTTCGGGTCGGGTCACTCGGGTCGGGTCAGACTTGCCAGCTCTAAACATGATTAACGTATATGCCAAAAACTATATAGCAAAAACAAATTTTATGTCATCAACATGACGATTCCATTTACAATTTAATTTAATCTGAATTAAATCAAAGCATCTACAAATTCATTTTATTATTATCTTAACTGATTAAAACAACAATATAGATGAATCAAATGAAAATCAAAACAACCAAAAATTGAAAACATCTCGGCTGACCAGTCGAGGCAGTCAATCGACCAGGGGTGTTGGTCGATCGACCATATCGCGAATCAAAAACAGCTTCGGCAAAAAAAAAATTTACAGCCGAAACCTAATAATTGTTTACATCCAATTTTATGAAAATCATCAAAATAAATTCGTGGCCTTGACTCTGATACCACTTGTGGGATTTATCTGTATGCATCCCATTGATTTTAAGGATTATAACGAATTATAGAGTGATGATTACGAGTCATAAAACTAAATTGCATAAACAAAAGCATAAAGGATTAAGAAATAACCTTCGGTCCTAGCTTTTATGGCCTATGAACAATATCGCAATGATATTCTCCTATCAGTTGCACCCAAGACGATATGAGATATGCCCTTATTCTTTTGCTAGAATCGAATTTTTGGTTATTCTAAAAATATATATAATGTGTTAAATATAAATTGTCATTTAGTGAGGATCGATCCCATAACCTCTTGGTTTGAGTACCCTTACTATTACCACTATGACACATTCATCTTGTTGATTAAATATAACCGATTACATTTAATTACGAATTAACATATTAATTCGTCCAAGCTTAACATTATATACATTAATTAAATATAACATATTATATTCAATTTACGAATTGACAGTTAATTCGTCTCAGCTAATATTATTTAATCAGCATTAAATAATCGTCTCATCAACACATTGACTAACTGTTTAGTCATATAAGGCATCAATGTGATTACATTTCCATAACCACATCTCTCAAACACATCCTTTAGGTGTGACCTTTAGGGACCAGTTGATCACCGCCATCTGTATGATAATAACGTCAAACTCTCTAGCAAGCCAACCGTTATTAGGTAATCGTTAATCAACTGATTAAAATACGAAGTATACCCTTGTGAACCTTTAAGAGATTTACAAATGTTATCACACTAATTTGTGGAGGACACAAGCTCCAACATCTATGTCTAGAATGACTCTCGAAGATGCCAATGGACACAGATGTCTAGAGATAACTGGAGTGAGGGGTGAGGGTACGTATTGGGAAGCTCTTTAATTCGAACACCTAATCCCACCCGCCTCGATAGCGGCCTCTACTAATGATTAGGGAAATTGTTCATATTTGAAATGTCGTCGATGTGATGCATGCAATGCAACAGACAGTAGGATAGTCCTAGTATATGAGATTAGACTAAGTCGATGAACACGTGTTTTAGCAAACAATTGGGTGGAAGTTGATGTTAGATTCATTACATGTGAATGTAATACGATTAAATCATACATAAATAATAATAATAACGATAAATGAAATAAAATTACAAGAGATTACAAGGCTTTATCTGATCTACCTCAAAAGCACGCTCAAAAACGGAATTTCGAAGAAGAAAATAAAAAGAAAATAAAATTAGAATTTAAAATATGAAAATATGACAGATTAGAGGTGATAATACGAATAATAGTCGATTTAATACGTAATTAGGAGCTACGCCAAAACGAGAAAGAGTTCAGGGATAGAGACCAGCTCAGAACAGGCGCAGCATCTGCTGCGTCCTCTGAAAGAGGCGCAACACTCCCTGCGTCTGTTCTAGAGCTGGGGTCTGGCTGTGAAGTCAGAACCGCAACATTATTATTGTTCGTTGGTAGATTTAAGATCGATTATTGACACTAGACTCAAGTTAAAGTGATTTAACCGTTTATATGTATACTAATATCGTCACAAGTCAGATTAAAGACTAATAAATTATTACGGCGATTTACATAATTATAATCATACGATGTCGGATTTATAAAGGTCGAAAATTTGAACTTGAAAATGGAATGAAATCAAATAGAGAAAACTATGTACAAAAGACGAACTCTAAAGACTCGATATGAGAAAATTGAACCTTTAAAATCTAGGTTTGAATAAGATGACGAAAACCCGCAAATATTGAATTATAAGGGATTTAAGTCGGATAAGCATTATAATTAAAAAGGACTTATTAAAACATTATTTATATACTGACATGACAAAGAAAATAGAAAATTGCAGAAGGTCGAGGAAGAAGAAGAAGAAGAGCAAGAGCAGCGGCAGCCTCAGGAAGAGGCGCAGCAGATGCTGCGACCCTTCGAAGAGGAGCACCTGCTGCTGCGTTGCTTCTCGACGTCTGACCTCTGCTGTTTTATAAAAACGGTTTTAAAAGACTGATTTTCAGGCGGTTTTTCAACGTGCTCTTGATATAAATCTTACATTAGAGGATACAAAATAAAAAGTACAATAAATAATTTGGATTTACACCCTCGGGCTTACATGTTTGACGAAATGAGATTGACTAAAGTTATCGTTTTAGTGATTGCTCGACTCGAATATGCGTGGAAAGTACCCTTGTTAAAGGATTTAATAAATTGATTAGGTTGATTAAAGTGGAGTTGGTCAAATTGGTTGGTCTATGCAACGTGACTGGGACTCAGAATGATCTGAGCTTATGTGGTCGATTGATCAAGCATGTAGGCGTCGAAAGCAATAGCGTGGTCTAGAATGCAAGGAGAGAAGAGAAGGGCGGAACACTCGCGTGCCAAATATGGAGGCCGAAGGCCTCTATTTATACTAGACATACAGAGGAGTTTAGGAATGACACGGATTAGGAAACAAATCACGGAAATATTCTGGAAACTGCGAAAAGAGGGCTGGAGAAGAGGCGCATGAGCTACTGCGACCCTTGGAAGAGGCGCAGCACCTGCTGCGTCCTTTCCCCAGAGGTTTCCTCCTCAACAAGAAAGAATTCCGCGTTTTATTATGGAATTTCAGTAGATCTATACTGAAGGAAAAGTAGATCTATATACTTACATATTCATATATGTTTTAATTTAATTTGTCATAAAATTAATGATTGATCTTATGCATGCAAACATTAAAACAAAATAAGGAAGAAACATTATTCTTACATTGTATTTTCGGTTTTAAGGGCACAAGAGAGATCACCTTTCTCTCTTGTTCTTGTGCTTTCCTTTAATGGAAGAACTAAGATCCAAGTGTAGGATCTCTCCCAAAGCTTAATACCCAAGGCTTACTCTTAATTAAGATTAATATTATATGAAATAGTACAATATTAATCTTGTAGAAAAATGACCCAAAAATATTACAAAACACTTAATATTTTCGGTTTTGGGAGAGAAGAAGAAGAGAGTTATTTTTCTCTCTAGAATTCTAATTTTTGGATAAGTGGAAGAATGAAATAATACATCAATAACAATATTGAGTATATGGTAAAAAGGAGAGGAAAAACCAATTGTTTTTGGCCTCTAGAAAACCGGGTGGGAGAGAGGGCAAGGGTAGCCAATGCATGCAAAAATTGTTCTTCACAATAAACAATAGGGTTGCATGGCTAGTGACTAGGGTAATCATCATGCCCTCCACTAATATAATCAACATATAATTAGCTTAATCCTCACCTAATTTTCGGTCCATATGGATAATATGGAATCCATATTATTTTTGTCAATTGTCAAAATGTCACATGTCATATGTAGCATAAATTTGTTGTGTATTTTTAACATATTAAAAATCAACGTATTATTAAAAATACGTCACATACAAAAATTGACTTAGTAATTCATAATTACTTGTACCAAAATAATTTACCAATTTATAAATCGTATATTATACATTCAAATTCAATTGTTACCTTAAACAATTATTTCATCCGAGTAATGATACGATTCAATTACTCAGACCGTATCTCATTTAATCACATTTCAATATGATACGTAAATTTTACTTCCAAAATCGTCCGTCAATTTTGAAGTAATTTAATTAACTCGTAACATTATACGATTAATTAAATAATCAATTAAGAGTGTTGCCCTATAGGTATGACCAAGGGGATCAACTGATCACCACCGTCACGACGACAAAGTAATGTCAAACTCTAGTCACCCAATCATTACCGATATATGTTGACCGAGTTGTGAGAAAATTACTTCCCAATTGTATTCTTTATAATGAGATTTAAACATGTGATCATCATGATCAACAGTCGTGATCGCATTATTATCGGAGGACACATATTCCAACAATCTCCCACTTGTCCTCGACAAGTGTGCGTCACCAATTCTCTTGTCCTATTACTATCTCCCACTCAATGCAAGGTGTCTTTCAGGTCGTACTTGCAAGTGATCATATCGAGAGTGGTTTCCTCGATCCGAGAAGAATAAGCGATTGACCGGACTTATCTATCATAGATACTTTCCGAGCGTGGCCACGCATTTCGATTCATTACTCCTCGAGTGGCCCCGAGATATTGTTATAACCCCGACTAGGGGTGGACAATTCCTATCGCACTCATTCCCTTCGACTAGCCACAGCCATCATAACCCAAAATATGCCCATTTGACCCCATTTACGAAGGTCGTAGTAACACAAATCAAAGTTAATCTGAAACTGTGCCATCTTAGGTGAATAGTCTTTAGTCAAAAGAATCGACTCATTCGAATACTATAGTAGCTCTCGCCACGACCAGGCTATATAAATTTGCCAGAACTCTATAAGCGGTCATTAGGCCCGACAAAAAGTTCCTAACGATCGCCTATGTGATCGACTAGTCATCTCACATGACTCCATGGCACTTGAACTTGCCATCAATCGCATCACACTCTAGTCACTTCGAGACGTCACCTCATACAAGTAACTATGGGCAAATACAATGTTAATCCATGTTCACTTTAACGGGGTTCAATTGTCTCCACAACCCGTTTGGATATAACAATGTACAAGGTGAGTTAATAATAACTCAAACGACAAATGTCGACATCACACTCGGGTAGTCAATATCATATTACAACCTTGTGATGTATATCATAAGTGTAAACACTTATTGATTGCAATAGAAGTTTAACATGCCATGTGTCCATGTGTTCAAACCTCTTACACTTGCATTTTCCTTTACATTTATGTTCTCTCTCATAGCATGAACCTTACCAAGTACACATCAAGGTTCCTGACCTCGGTTTTGGTTCTTTATCTTGAAAGAACTTCCTTATCGATTATCACATAACGAACGAATTTGTGGTGAATGATATAACTTGTACTGATCAAGTACTCCATCCACACACAATGCACTAGGTACATGTTTTGTAGAGTCTTGCAACAATTTGACAAGATGATTAGCCTAGCACTTCTCACAAGTCCTAGCATAGTTAGGAAAGATTAGTTTTGAGTAACTTCTTATTCAACTAAGTATCTTTCCAAAACTTCTTATTTCTCTTTCTAGCTTGAAAGGTTTAGGATTCTCATAAATCCTTACATGTGCTCGGATTTTCATTAAATATGCGCAACCTCTTGACACATATAAGAGCATTCTGACAAACACCGAAATCACTCATCGGATTCTACTTGAGAATTCATGACGTTTCTATTGTGGCTTACCAATGAATCATCATGCTCTTATGAATATGATTCACCATTGGACATGTGCATGATCATTCTAATGGCGGAAACATTAGTTACTAATAATCATGAGATCAACCATTTATAGGTTCAATGAACGACCATGACTGCTAATGGCAATTCCATTTTCATCTATATGAATAACCTATGTGTATGTTGATACAATGTGTATCTCTTAATACTAATCCAACATTCCTTGATGTAATTGGATTCATCATAGTCCATTTTCATCCAGAATTGAAAACTCAAAACTTCCTCTCTAAGAAGGAAGGTGTTCGCTCGTCATTCTTTAACGAGTGGTGAGTTGTAAACATTCAAAGGATGATAGCTCCCACTAAATTCCATGTCTTCACATGATAATTTCCTAACTCCCACTCAATTCCACATATTTCGAAATTGACTTCTCAATCGAAATTTTTTAAGAATTGAAATATAAATTGCATTGCCAAGTTATTAAGATAAAACCATATATGTTCCCATCATATCCCTTCAAAATACCTATTTTGAAGTGGTCTTATCTAAATCTTATGAAAAGATTTTAATCTCTAACTCTCACATATCATAATGATGTGTAGCGATATCATTATTTAAAAATAAATAATATCTAGAACACGTCCTTCGAAATACCCTTTCCGAAGGAGGTTTAACCATTTCATAATGAGGTTAAGTAATGACATTTGCGTGGTTAAAACTTGGCCATTGAAGATATCGGTATATCAATCTTTGCAACTTGATCATAACTAGTATGTTACTATGATTCATTTAGGCTCTTAAGTAAATCTCAAGGTTTAAACTATTGGTCAAAATTTATCATATAGAACTTAGTCAAAAACTTGTTAAGACTTTACATTAGTCATTTTTCTTCCAAAACTTTCTTTTGGTCTCCTCGTGTAGTTATCTTGAGAATATACTCTTATGATTACTTCACTTGGTCTCTTTAGTCATATAGAACTAACTTGAGACCATAGATTTCATCTATTCGGTATACTATGTAAATAGATATACCTTCATTCAAATCATTCTCTCTTGCGTAGATCTTCATTTACACAAGTACACAATTACTTCACTTGGTCTCTTTAGTCATATAGAACTAACTTGAGACCATAGATCTCATCTATTTGGTATATTATGTAAATAGATATACCTTCATTCAAATCATTCTCTCTTGCGTAGATCTTCATTTACACAAGTACACAATTTTATCTTGCCTTGTGTGTTGTGTCCTCATTTTTCTCCCACTCTATCTTTAGAATAAATACACTATAGATTCAAAGATAGCATATGAGACACAAATAATGATGTTGAAGTATAAGGAGAACTATCTCATAGATAGACTAATAGTTATTGATTTCGTATGTGTACTTGGTGATTGACATTCCTTTAAGAGAGTTCATAGACTCAAAATCGCTTTATAAATGATCATACACAAGCCTTAAGCATGTGGACATATAATGAAACCCGTCATTATATTTGTCTATTAGATCACTTTAAGTTATATGTTTCTAAGAACAAGAATTTAAATATGAATTTTAGAACAAACGGATAAAATGATAAAACGGGTGACTTGGGTTGCAAACCAAGTCACCATTATCCAAATACAACCCATTATCCAAAATACCTTTCCATGTCGAACACGGAAACTTAAGGTTCTAAAATTCAAAACATAATTTAAAATAAGACAATGAAAAGCAAAGCTCCATGAACGCTATCCCTAGCTTCTTGATGGTTTCTCATGCTTGCTTTTCCTTTCCCTTGTCTTTGCTTGGTGGAGGCCCTATTTACAATAAAAAGGGAGATACATTATCACAACTTTGCATCATAATACCATAGTTGAATTAGAAACATAAAAGAAGGATAGTCATTTACCTACTGGAGTAATCTTTCCAGCCTTAATATAACCAAGGTATTTGGAACAATTTCTTTTTCAATGTCTCATACCATTACAATAATGGCATTTATCAAGAGAACCCTTCTTGATTTTTGAAGTGCTAGATTCACAAGTCTTAGCTTTGGTGAATGTGGGAGCTTGCTTCTTGCCCTTTCTCCCATTCTTCTTGAACTTCCCCTTACTCTTGGTGCTTATGTTAAGCACATCCTTGGGTGGGTTCACATTCAACCCCATGTCCCTTTCGGCTTGCACAAGTAACTTGTGCAATTCTTCAAGAGACACATCCTTGTCTTGCATGTTAAAATTCACTCGGAATTGAACATACGCTTGCACTTTGGACAAGGAGTGTAGAATCCTATCTAGAATGAGTTCTTTGGGGATTTCAATCTTTTGAATCTTCAAGGTCTCGACAAGCTCCATAAGTTTGAGCACATGAGGGCTAACCTTTTGGCCCTCTTTGAAGTCGAGATCAAAGAATGCCGCGGCCGCCTCATATTGGACGATCCGCGGAGTTTGTGAAAACATTGTCACAAGTTTGGAGTAAATCTCATTAGCATTGCCCATTTTAAAGGCTCTCCTTTGGAGGTCCGCCTCCATCGCAAATATTAAGACATTTTTCATTGCGGCGGACTCCTTTTGGTAAGCCTCATATGCTTCCCTAGTGGCGGCGGTCGACCTAGTAGTAGGTTCGGGTGGAGAGGCCTCGGTAAGGTAACGAACCTTGTCGTCACCTTGGGCGGCCAATTTGAGTTGGGCATCCCAATCGGAGAAATTTGACCCATTCTTTTCAAGTTTACATCGATCCATAAAGGATCGGAGCCATGATGAACTAGCGAGAGGTGTGGCGTTTGGAGTTGGTGTTGCCATTTGTTATGAGAAAAAGAAGTGGTCTACAAAATAAAATATAAGGAGTAAAACAAATGTCGTTTTGATAATAATACTCGTAAAAATGTATGATTTTAACAAGTTTTATGCATTTTTCTAGTGACCTCTACCCAACTAGATAAATGATTCCAAGACCCAAATTCATATCAACTTAGGCACGGGGTAGCCGATGAAACCTTTATCAATATAACTCGGTGGATTAACTTTTTAATCGATTCTACTTTTAGAACTCTTGGTCGATAAAATTACTCTAATGTTTATCTATAGCCCAAAACACATCAACAAGGGCACGGGGTAGCCGATGAAACCCTTATCAATAAATTTTGTTGAGTTCAATCCAAATTTCGAATAAATGTGTCCATTATCCAAACCCACATTAATTTAGGCACGAGGTAGCCGATGAAACCCTCATCAACATGAATTCGGTGGATTAGACATTTATCACCCACTTCCCCTACGTAACAAGGTTTGTACCCCGGGGTAGCCGAGTGCACTCCCTCGCGAAATAGGTTTTCAAGGTTTCTACTATTTGGTAAGGCTATGTCTCAATTGATTGTTTTAGCGAGAGGTCATGTCAATTTATTATCTATCACGTTTTAAGTGAACTAAAGCGGTGAACTACGATAATTTTAATTGACACGGTCGATAAACTCGATAAAGATGACAATGCATGTTTTAGTTATGGCGATTTAGCGATGCATGTGACATAAAATAAAATGCAAGCATAAAAATAAATAAATCCTAGTATGGCCTATCCTAAAATAAAAAAACTATTTAACTATTACATATTCGGAAACCAACTCCATTGGTCCCTTGAACTTCGGTTGTAGCACACATCTCGAGGTAACACCGTCTTTATGTATCACCATTCTTGAAGAAATCCGTCTTTGGGAACTCCGGAATGAATAAAATTACATAATAAATTACATAATTTCCTATTATACATTTGTAACTAAAATAAAATAAATCTATTAAATTACAAAACGGTGATACGAGATCACAATAAAATTACAACCGAATCGATATTCCCATACATTTCGGGAAATACCAATTAAAATCTAAGGCCATACTAAGTAAAATTACATAATTCAAAAATTACATAAATTAAAATTATGACAATCATAAAGAAACTGCAGCATTATAATATGTATGAACATGCTCAATTTTATGCTAAATCGCCTTTAATTAACCAATATCGTATATTACTCGGTTTTTACGGATTTGCGTGATTTCAACATTTTATAATCACAAAAATTACATAAATTCATATTTATGCATAAGTTAATTACCCTAACCTCTTAGGAGACTCAAAATTTAGTCTTCACTAATAATTTGACCATAATTAACTCATATTTATAAAATTGTTCATTAATGGACTAAAAAATACAAAAATAAGCTATAAACTTCAAATAAATCACAAAATTTCAAATAAATTCAAAATTTGAAATTTAAACTCATGAACATTCTGGAAAAAAACCATGACACTCATAATGTTCAAAAAACTTAGGTCAAAAGTTTCGAAATTTTTCCGAAAAAACAATGCTGCGGTTTATCGGTTTTAACTAAAATAATCATAAAAACATGGGAAAAATTATATTCATCAACTTTTCAATTTTAGATCTGAAAAAGATAATAAAATGCAACATTAAACGTTTTTCCTTAGTCATAGATTATGTTTTATTAATTTTTCACTAATAATGTCACTATTTATGCTATTTTTCTTCAAAAATCCATAAATCATGCAAAAAGAATTCACTATAGCCCATTATTTTACAAACATCTTGTAAAATTGCATGTGACAACATATTAAATTTCTATGAACAGATTCAAAATTTAACTCATATTAACCTATTTTTCACCTAAATCCGAATTTAATAATGAAAAAATCCATTTTTCGAGCATAACAAGTCCAAAAATTATGAAAATTTACAGGTTATCTCAAAATAATATGTGTGACAACATATCCAAAAATCACTGGAAAATTCGAAGTATAGCTAATTTTAGACCAAAAATGACATTTTTACTCATAAAATCACATTTAAATGCCATTATTGTATTATATGAACAATAAAAATCCGTAAATTTAACCAAAATATCCTAAAACATTTTAGGACCAGAAATTTTAACATGCATGAATTAATTTCGTGATATATCATAATAACACAAATTTTACAAGTTTTATATGTTAATCTTTATAACTCGGAAAAACTTTTAACCGATTTGCATGCAAACAACCATGGCTCATGATACCGATTTGAAGGAAAAGTAGATCTATATACTTACATATTCATATATGTTTTAATTTAATTTGTCATAAAATTAATGATTGATCTTATGCATGCAAACATTAAAACAAAATAAGGAAGAAACATTATTCTTACATTGTATTTTCGGTTTTAAGGGCACAAGAGAGATCACCTTTCTCTCTTGTTCTTGTGCTTTCCTTTAATGGAAGAACTAAGATCCAAGTGTAGGATCTCTCCCAAAGCTTAATACCCAAGGCTTACTCTTAATTAAGATTAATATTATATGAACTAGTACAATATTAATCTTGTAGAAAAATGACCCAAAAATATTACAAAACACTTAATATTTTCGGTTTTGGGAGAGAAGAAGAAGAGAGTTATTTTTCTCTCTAGAATTCTAATTTTTGGATAAGTGGAAGAATGAAATAATACATCAATAACAATATTGAGTATATGGTAAAAAGGAGAGGAAAAACCAATTGTTTTTGGCCTCTAGAAAACCGGATGGGAGAGAGGGCAAGGGTAGCCAATGCATGCAAAAATTGTTCTTCACAATAAACAATATGGTTGCATGGCTAGTGACTAGGGTAATCATCATGCCCTCCACTAATATAATCAACATATAATTAGCTTAATCCTCACCTAATTTTCGGTCCATATGGATAATATGGAATCCATATTATTTTTGTCAATTGTCAAAATGTCACATGTCATATGTAGCATAAATTTGTTGTGTATTTTTAACATATTAAAAATCAACGTATTATTAAAAATACGTCACATACAAAAATTGACTTAGTAATTCATAATTACTTGTACCAAAATAATTTACCAATTTATAAATCGTATATTATACATTCAAATTCAATTGTTACCTTAAACAATTATTTCATCCGAGTAATGATACGATTCAATTACTCAGACCGTATCTCATTTAATCACATTTCAATATGATACGTAAATTTTACTTCCAAAATCGTCCGTCAATTTTGAAGTAATTTAATTAACTCGTAACATTATACGATTAATTAAATAATCAATTAAGAGTGTTGCCCTATAGGTATGACCAAGGGGATCAACTGATCACCACCGTCGCACGACAGTAATGTCAAACTCTAGTCAGCCAATCATTACCGATATATGTTGACCAGTTGACAGTAAAAATTACTTCCCAATTGTATTCTTTATAATGAGATTTAAACATGTGATCATCATGATCAACAGTCGTGATCGCATTATTGTCGGAGGACACATATTCCAACATATACTTCCTTATTCCATAAAACACAAAATACGGAAAGATATTTACTTAAAAATATTAATTTAAATTAGGAATAACTATCCAGAGCATTCTAGAACTTTCTGGAATATTCTGAGTCGACATTTAAACGGTTTTTAGAAAATGAAGCGGTTTTTAACCCGGACTCCAAATGAACTCTAATTACTGTCAGAACGACCGTATCGGCGCGTAGATGACGGCCAAAGGGTTGACTCGATTGTTTGAGCTATCACTTGACGATAAACTTATGGACTGTCATAAATCGCTCCGCGTATAAAAAATGCGGCCCAATCATCACTGGTTGGTTGGCGGGAGATGTAGAAATAAGGTATCTACAGAGCCCCCACTTTGACTGAGGGTTGGACAAGGCGAAAGTCAAAGTATAGCCATCAGATCAATCGAAGATTACAACCTAACGACTATGGCGACGCGAGGCGGCTCAAGGGGTCTTGTAACACCCCCATACTCCAAGTGCCTTACCAGGACCACTTAAGACATGAGAATGCTACTATCTCGGTTACCCGAGGCAATATATATCAAATAGACAATAAAGAAACATACTTTATAAAATAAGTTTAAAGCGATACAAGCCCAAATCCCAAAACTGATAAAGTAAATACAACTGTTTCTCAAAACTGTTTCTCAAAACTGTCAAACCAACTGAAATAATGTAAAATAAGTTCATGACACAGCGGAAGACTCTAGTGACTCATGTGATGACTCCATCCCAGCTATCCCTCGTGCCAGCCAACTCATACCTGCTTAATAACTGAAGGAAATGTAGATTCATATACATACTAACATACTCATATATGTCGAAATTAATTTGTCATAAAATTAAATGTGGATTTTATGCATGCAAACAAATAAACAAAATAGAGAAGAAATCATATTCTTACAATGGGTATTTCGGTTTATATGGGCACAAAAGAGATCTCCTTCTCTTTTGTTCTTGAGCTCTCCAAATGGAAGAACAAGGATTCAAATGTAGAATCCCTCCCAAAAGCATATACCCAAGGAATACATCTTAATAACCAATATTATTTAGATCTAGTAATAATATTAGTTTTTGCTATAAAATTGATACAAAATAAATTGTATTTTTGGCTCTTGAATCACTCGGTCAAGAGGGAGTATATGTGAGATTTTATTTCTCTAGAAAATTCATATATTGTAGAGATTCTCCACTTTCTTACACTAGAAAATGTTATATGTAAAAATGATGAATGAATGAATTGAAAAGAAAAAGCTCTTTTTCTTTTCTTGTATGGTTGGCCGAAAATTGGCTTGGGTAGGATGCCCAATACTTTTTGTTTTTGCTCTTCTCAAAAGCATAGGTGGGCATGGCTAGAGATTAGACTTTAATAATTATGTTTTCTCTTATTAAAATAATCAACATAATTATTCCACTAATACTCCTAATTTTCGGTTTATACAAGATAAAATGGAAGGTCCATTTTATTTGTCATTTGTCAAGTGTGACATATGTGACATGTTACTTGACATGTGAATTTGTAATGTATTTTTAACATATTAAAAATCAACATACTCATAAAATATGTCATTTACAAAATCGACTAGTAATTCGTAATTACTTGTACCAAAAATGTTTCCAAATTATAAACTACAACATTCTGTATTTATAATAATTTATTCATTCCATTTCAATTGTTTATGTAAACAATAATTTCATCTAAGTAATAAAACAATTCGATTTCTTAGACCGTGTCTCATTTAATCATATTTACAATGAGATACGTAAATTATACTCACAAAATTATCCGTCAATTTTAAGCAATTTAATTAACTCGTATCGGTATACGATTAATTAAATAATCAATTAAGAGTATTTCCCTATAGGTATGACCTAAGGGGATCAACTGATCACACCGTCGCACGACAGTAATGTCAAACTCTAGTCAGCCAATCATTACCGATATGTGTGGACCAGTTGACTTGTAAAATATTACATCCCACATGTATTCTTAAAATGAGATTTAATAATGATATTTAAATCATGTGATCGCACTATTGTTGAGGACACATTTCCCAACAATAACTGCTCACCATCCCCGAATAGATCACCACAGTTTTTAAAACAATTAAACGGGGTTAGTACTGATTACACAAAACAATACAACTGAAGCAATATACAATCCAAGCTAATCAACCAATCTCCACCACAACTCCACACACCTGACTACACACTAAAGTGTGTCGTCCTGCCATAATACTCATCGTAACAAGTATTCCACACCGCCAGTGGGGGACCGCAGCCGTACCCACCTAATCCCCGCTCATCTCATCCGAGCGATAACCCAGGTTCCTAAATGTGCACATCCCTTCTATGGTGGGTTCCACATAAGGCGAATCAAGGGCGTGATGCCACTCCCGCAAGTGACTCCACTCAGCAGAGGAAGCACCTCGCAAACCATAGACAATTATACAACAACCACAATATACAATCAACAATCACCAATTCCAAATCCGATATGATATAAACCAACAACAACGAATCAATCATCACAATGCCATGTAATCAACACTAAGTAGGGAAACCCTACCTGGAATAACAGTCACAAGACCGTCACAGTAGCTAATCAGTAATGTTCCTCAACGAATCCTCCTCCTATAACACATATTCATACAATCATCACCCAAACAACGCAATACAACCAAAACCCCCAAATCTACCCAATTAGGGTTTTAACCAAAATCAATGAAACATAATAAAAATTATGCAAGAAACTTACCCTTGATACGACGATATCAACGACATAAAGAACAAGACAATCCGACGATCCTAGCCTTGGGATTTGTTAACAACGCGAAGAATGAAGACAACGTAACTCTTTTTCTCACTTGAAAGGTTTTAGAAAAGTGTAAATATGATTAAGAAGAATGACGGAAGCCTTTTATATTAATCACACATCATTAATGAATCCCTGCTAAAATAACCCGTAAGACTCACTTACTCGATCGAGTAAGTAACTTAATCGATCAAGTGACCCTTAGTCGATCGAGTGTCGCGCGTACTCGATCGAGTACCCAACAGGCAGACTACTGTTTTGCGTAAAAACACACTTACTCGATAGAGTAAGCCCCACTCGATAGAGTACCCATAGACATAGAAAATCGCAGTATTATAGTCTTCCCTCCTTAAAAAGAACTTCGTCCCCGAAGTTCAACACATACACAAAAACAAAACATACTATCTCAACTACGACACAACAACGTAACCAAAACTCAAAAAAAAAACTCTCAACCAACACTCAAACCAACACAAAGCAAATACTAACTGTAGTAAAACCAACATAAAGCATACAAAAACCTTATGCGACCATCTCCTACCCCCCCTAAAAGAAACATGGTTACGTCCCCGTAACCACACATACCTGATCAAAAAGAGACGGATACCGCTCCTTTATAGACTCTTCCGCCTCCCAAGTAGCCTCCTCAACCTCATGGTTAGACCAAAGAACCTTAAGCAACACTGTTTCCCCATGCCTAGTTTTCCGAACCTTGCGATCAAAAATATGTTTTGGCACCTCAAGATAAGACAATGACTCATCCAACTCTATGTTCTCCACCTCTAACACATGTGAAGGATCGCTCACATACTTCCGTAACTGAGACACATGAAACACATTCTTCACTCTATCCAAAGCTACTGGCAACGCTAACCGGTAAACAACCTCACCCACGCGATCCTAAATCTCATATGGTCCGATAAACTTCCGGCTCAGCTTCCCTTTCTTAACAAACCTCATGACCCCACGCATAGGAGACACTTTCAAAAGAACCTTGTTCCCAACCTGAAACTCTATGTCATGACGATGTAAATCTGCATAACTCTTTTGTCGATCCTGGGCCGCTTTCATCTTTTGCCTGATCAGCTTAACCTATTTTATCATCTCCTATACCATATGTGGTCCTAAAACCACTGCCTCAGCTCTATCATCCCAACAAATTGGACTCCTACACCTCCTCCTATACAAAGCCTAAAACGGTGTCATCCCAATACTCGTGTGATAGTTGTTGTTATAAGAAAACTCAATAAGATCCAATCTATCCTCCCAGCTACCACCAAAATCCATCACACAAGCTCGCAGCATATCCTCTAAAGTCTTGATTGTCCTCTCTGTCTGTCCATCTGTCGCAGGATGAAAGGCTGTACTTATCTTCAAAGTAGTTTCCATCAACTCCTACAACTCTCTCCAAAACCGCGATATGAACCTTGCATCTCTATCTGACATTATATCCTTAGGCACCCCATGCAAACGAACCACATGCTTCCTATAAGCCAAAGCTAACTATATCTTGGTCCAAGTATCTTTCATCGGAACAAAGTGAGCTGACTTAGTCAAACGGTCAACTATTACCCATATCATGTTGTTACCTTGTTGACTCCTCGACAAACCCACTATAAAATCCATAGAGATAGACTCCTATTTCCACTCAGGTACCTCAAAAGACAAAATCTTACCTTGTGGTCATCGCTGCTCTCCCTTAACCCTCTGACATGTCAAACATCGAGCATCAAACTCAGCTATTTCCTTCTTCATCCCAGGCCACCAGAAAGTCTTCTTCAAATCTTTATACAACTTGCCACCGCCTGGATGTACTGAATATGGTGTGCAATGAGCCTCTGTCATGATCACCTTTTTCAACTCCTCATCATTAGGAAAACACCACCTGCCATCAAATCTCAAACTGCCATATGTATGAATAGAGAACCTAGACACTGTCCCTTTCTCTACTCCAGCTCTCCACTCCTCAATCTTAGGATCCAAAGCCTGTTTCCTGTGAATGTCATCATAAAGATCTGGCTCCACTGTCAAGTCCCCTCTAGCATCCCCTTTCTGTATCATATGTATCCCCATCTTCCCCACCTCATCTCTCAACCTCATCAAAGACATAGCTGTGCATAGAGAATGCACACTCTTCCTGCTCAGCGCATCAATAACCAAGTTTGCCTTCCCTTCATAGTAGATAATATCCATGTCATAGTCCCCTATCAGCTCCATCCACCTCCTCTGTCTCATGTTCAGCTCCTTTTGAGTGAAGATGTACTTGAGACTCTTGTGATCTGAAAACACCTTAAAGGTCGCCCCATAAAGATAATGCCTTCAAATCTTGAGAGCAAACACAACTGCACCCAACTCCAGATCATGTGTCGGATAGTTCTCCTCATAAGGCTTCAATTTCCTAGAAGCATAGACAATTACTTTCCTGTTCTGCATCAATGCACATCCCAAACCATTATTTGAAGCATATGCATATACCTCAAAGTTCTCACACCCTTCAGGTAATGTTAAGACTGGAGCTATGGTCAGATGCTCCTTTAATGTTTGGAACACCGTCTCACAACTTTCAACCCAACGAAACCTGTTCTCTTTCCTCATCAACGCTGTCATTGGTCTGGCTATCTTAGAAAAGTCTTTCACGAACCGACGGTAGTACCCTGCCAAACCCAAGAAACTCCTAATCTCTGCCACATTCCTCGGTGCTTCCCAGTGAGTGAATGCCTCTATCTTTGCCAGATCCACAGCTACACCCTTCTTTAAAATCACATGCCCCAAAAAGGCAACCTCCTCTAGCCAGAACTCACACTTAGACAACTTTGCATATAGCTGATTGTCACGCAAAGTCTGCAACACCAACCTCAAGTGCTCCTCATGCTCCCCCTTAATCTTAGAATAGACTAAGATATCATCGATGAAGACCACCACAAACCGATCAAAAAACTGACTGAAGACCCGGTTCATCAAATCTATAAACACTGCATGTGCATTAGATAACCCAAACGGCATCAGAACGTACTGATAGTGACCATACCTCGATGTAAAAGCTGTCTTCGGTATGTCCTCATCCCGAATCTTCACCTGATGATAACCTGACCTCAAATCAATCTTGGAAAAGACTGCTGCCCCATTCAACTGATCAAACAAATCATCTATCCTTGGCAAAGGATACTTGTTCTTCACTGTAACTCTGTTCAGCTCTTTGTATTCGATGCATAACCTCAAACTCCCATCTTTCTTTTTCACAAACAAAACTGGTGCTCCCCACGGTGATACACTAGGTCTAATGTATCCCTTATCAATCAAATCATCCAGCTGTTTCTTCAGCTTCTCCAACTCCTTAGGACCCATGCGGTACGAGGCCTTGGAGATTGGTCCCGTCCATGGTTTCAGCTCCATACTGAAATCTATCTCTCTCTTTGGTGGTAAACCTGGTATCTCCTTCGGAAAAACATCTGGAAACTCTCCCACCACTGGTATCTGATCAACTGTCGAACTCACCATACTATGGTCTCTCACATATCATAAGATCAATGGACACCCCTTCCTCAGATAAGACTTCAATGTCACCGCTGCAATCAACTTGACTTTGGGTTTAACAACAAACCCACGATAAGACACACTAACTCCCTTAGGACCTCTCAAAGAGACTCTCTTTTGGTGACAGTCTATTCTAGCTTTATACTTACCCAACCAATCCATGCCAACTATCATCTCAAAACCATCCATAGGAAACTCTAACAAGTCCACTGGTAGGTCAACCTGCCCAACTATCATAGACACACCCTTATACAACCTCCCATAAGATACAGACTCACCCGACGGTATAAAAACTTCCTCTTTTACAGACTCAAACTCTCTCAAACCCAAAAGCTTAGCATGACTCGATGATACAAAAGATTCTGATGCCCCTGAATCAAACAAAACAAAGGTAAAGACTCCATTAACAAGAAAAGTACCCGTGATTAAGTGAGCATCATCCTCAGTTGCTTTCTTCTCCATCATGAAGAGCTTACCACTGGTCTTCTGTCCACCTCCCTAGACAGTACTGGCAGAATTAGATGGCTTAGCAGCTGACCCCTGGTTATTGTTCGTTGCTGGTCTCTGATAGGAAATACCGCCATTGCGGTTAGCCCCACTGTTGTTGTTGTTGTTGTTGTTGTTGTTGTTCTGACCACCCTGATTGTTCCATGACTCAGCCGGCCTGTTACTAGCATAACTTTGAGACGGACCCTGACAGAAACTCCCCTGTGACTGCATCTGAAAACCTCTGCCCCCAGCACTGGTGCACTCATGTCTCTTGTGGCCCATACCTCCAAAGTTAAAGCAAGATAACCCCCAGCTGCTACTGCCACCACCGTATCCACACCCAAAAGAAGCTCCACCACTAAACCCCGATCCCGAAAAGTAAGCCCTCACCTGGTTATGATTGCCCCTCTTGTAACTAGACTGACCACCACCCTCGCTCTCAGCCTTCCTCTTCTCAGAAGTTCTTTCCCTATTCTCCTTAGCCATCTTTACCAACCGCTCAGCTCTCCCGACACGCTCATATACCTCCTTAACATTAGTAAGGACTCCTACAGGCAGCTTCTCCATGATCTTGGGTGTCCAACCCTTCTCAAACCTCAATGCCAAGTTCTCCTGACTCAGCCCCATATCCACTGCGTACCTAGACTTCTCATTAAACTTGTGATAGTAATCAGCCACGGTCATGTCCGGAGCCATCTTGAAATCATCAAACTCCTCCCTCAACTTACTACGGACATGTTCCGGCATAAAATCCCGATGCATAGCCCTCTTGAACTTACTCCAAGATATAGCTAACAACCCTTGTTTCACATATAGATCCAAGGCACTCTCTCTAACCTTGTCCCACCACTCTCTGGCCGCATCCCTCAAGTAGAACACAGCTTGTTCCACTCTAAAGTCCTTAGTGCAATGAACAACATTAAGTATATTCTCCATCTCTCTGTGCCAATTATCAAGCAACATTGGCGCACCTATACCCATGTACTCTTTGGGGTTAAATCGAGCGATGATGATACTCATCTTAGCGAAATCCACTCCAGCCTCTTTATCTTTCCCAAACTTCTTTAAAGCATCAGTGAGAGCATCTTGGTGCTCTAGCATCTTAACTATCTCATCAATACTCATATTCTCGGCCCTGGCATACAACACATTTCTCTTTGGCGGCATCTTTGCACTATATAAGAGAAAAGGTACACATGAACACACATCCCACAACTCAAACACGTATATGACCTGAGAAGAACCTACTCGATCGAGTTGAGGCCACTCAATCGAGTTGCCCACTTACTCGATCGAGTGCCTCGACTCAAGAACCTGACCAGAAAGCCTTTCAAAACTCACTCGATCGAGCCTCTGGCATACTCGATCGAGTTGACCATACTCGATCGAGTTCCCCTACCTACTCGATCGAGTGCCCAAAAACAGTACACTATCCAGAAACGAGAAACACCCCATTCGATAGAGTCACACCCACTCGATCGAGTCACTCACCTACTCGATCGAGTGCCCCCCACTCGATCGAGTCATGCTGACTCGTATACTACCCGCATGCTTATCTCAACACTTTTTATATATATATATATATATATATATATATATATATATATATATATATATATATATATATATATATATATATATATATATATATATATATATATATATATATATATATATATATATACGTGTATACGTAACAAACAACACCCTATTTCACATGTTTCTAATAAGCCACATTAGAAATCATCTATCATGCAATTCCGTTATTCAATCAACATACATATTCATATTACTCATCATCTTTCACCACAACATCCTCTATCCTCCACATGCATTCATCCACCGATTCACACCACACACTTTTATATAGATATGAAATTTACATAGATAAACACATAACGATCCCAAGACACACCCCATAGTGACCGGTTCAAAGTTGTAGGGCGAGATCGCGACTTTAGGACGTCTCCCATGTCTTTGCATTAGCTCCTAACAACTCATACCCGGGTTCATTTTATTTTGACTCCCTAAGTTCATTGAGTTCATTAGTTACAGGTTCGAAAATAGTCACTCTGATACCACTTTTTAAAACCCTCATACTCCAAGTGCCTTACCAGGACCACTTAAGGCATGAGAATGCTACCATCTCGGTTACCCGAGGCAATGTATATCAAATAGATAATAAAGAAATATACTTTATAAAATAAGTTTAAAGCGATACAAATCCAAATCCCAAAACTGATAAAGTAAATACAACTGTTTCTCAAAACTGTCAAACCAACTGAAATAATGTAAAATAAGTTCATGACACAGTGGAAGACTCTAGTGGCTCATGTGATGACTCCATCTCAGCTATCCCTCGTGCCAACCAACTCATACCTGCTTAATAACTGCTCACCATCCCCGAATGGATCACCACAGTTTTTAAAACAATTAAACGGGGTCAGCACTGATTAAACAAAACAATACAGCTGAAGCAATATAAAACCCAAGCTAATCAACCAATCTCCACCCCAACTCCACACACCTGACTACACACTAAAGTGTGTAGTCCTACCAGAATACTCATCGCAACAAATATTCCACACCGCTAGTGGGGGACCGCAGTCATTCCCACCTAAGCCCCGCTCATCTCATCCGAGCGATAACCCAAGTTCCTAAATGTGCACATCCCATCTGTGGCGGGTTCCACAGAAGGCGAATAAAGGGCGTGAAGCCACTCCCGCAAGTGACTCCACTCAGCCGAGGACGCACCTCGCAAACCATAGACAATTATACAACAACCACATTATACAATCAACAATCACCAATTCCAAATTCGATATGATATAAACCAACAACAACGAATCAATCATCACAATGCCATGTAATCAATACTAGGTAGGGAAACCCTACCTGGAATAGCAATCACAAAACCGTCACAGTAGCTAATCAGTAATGTTCCTCAACGAATCCTCCTCCTCCTATATCACATATTCATACAATCATCACCCAAACAACGCAATACACCCAAAACCCCCAAATCTACCCAATTAAGGTTTTAACCAAACTCAATGAAATATAATAAAAATTATACAAGAAGCTTACCCTTGACACGACGATCTCAACGGCGTAAAGAATAAGACAATCCGACGATCCTAGCCTTGGGATTTGTTAACAACGCGAAGAATGAAGACAACGTAACTCTTTTTCTCACTTGAAAGGTTTTAGAAAAGTGTAAAGATGATTAAGAAGAATGACAGAAACCTTTATATTAATCACGCGTCATTAACGAATCCCGGCTAAAATAACCCGTAAGACTCACTTACTCGATCGAGTAAGTGACTTACTCGATCGAGTGACCCTTACTCGATCGAGTGTCACACATACTCGATCGAGTACCCAACAGGCAGACTATTATTTTGCGTAAAAACACACTTACTTGACATAGTAAGCCCCACTCGATAGAGTACCCATAGACATAGAAAACCGTAGTATTACAGGTGTGAACCAAGGACCTGTCGTCAGGAACATTTTAGAGTCTGTTGACTATCTGGGAGGGTCGTTTATTGTCCATTAGACTACGTAAGGAAGCTTGCCAGCCATAAGAAAAAACCATACCTGAGAAATCAACGGCGCCCCCTTGACAATGCGGGGAAGAATCATAAAGGTATCTGATCGACAACGGCGCATCCTTAGCACCGCTGAGGAGAAAATAAAGGTATCTGATTGACAACGGCACGCCCTTGGCACTGCTGAGGAGAAAAAAGGTATCTAATCAACAACGGCGCGCCCTTGGAACCGCTGAGGAGAAAATAAAGGTATCTGTTCGAATTGTCACAAACAAAATTCCGATAAAGAGGAGAAGCTCATGGATTGTATTTGGTGACCATGAATTCTTGCTAGGAAACAAAATATCGTGGTTTTTTGTAGTCTGTTAAGGAAAAAATACCGATTCGGATGAAGAGAACACCCAAAAAGGAGCCATATGCTGGGGAAGAGGCGCATGAAGCCTGGGACCACAAATAACGAACTTTTAACGAATTTCAACAAATTTTGAGGAAACTTGTTGAGGAAAAGGCGCAACAAAAGCTGCGACCTTTGGAAGAGGCACGGTAAGTACTGCGTCCTTTCCTGAGCTCGTCCCTGTCTGGGTAAAAACCCGATTTAAGTCGTGTTTTATTTTTATTTGAAAACACAAACATTTAGCTTTCTTCACAAAACTCCGACCAAATTCCAACCAAATTCCATCAAAACTTGATCAAAACTCGCCATAAACAATGACTAATCGAGGTATGTGTCTTGTACTTGCTTTATTTTGCATTTGAGCTTTGATTTTGGGTCGAAAATTAGGGTTTATACATCTATTTTGTCGAAAATTTAGGACTTTTGTCTCAAATGAATTTGCCTCATGAAATTGACATTAGAAATGAGTAATTGGCCATGTTAGGAACATAACCATGCATCCCTTTTGAATTTTCGTCAAGTATTAAGGATTTGGGGCGAAATGTGACGGTCTCTCTACTAAACCGTAAAACCCTTCGAAAATGGCCCTATACTAGCCCATTTTTTTTTATGAAACTTGGTGTTTTGGAACCCTTTAGTAATGGTTAAACATGATATCATGCCAGATCTTCGATTTGTGACAGCTTTTCCGGGACACTTTTGTATGGCATAATTGCTATTGTAGCGAAATGCTGCCGAATTTTCGACTCAAACCCGCAATTAGGCTTGAATTTTCGCCAGAAATGCCGCTTTTAAACGCTTGAAACTCTTGAAAATGCTTGAAAACACGCTTAGCATTGCTTTGTTTACTTTGATTTGCAGAGGACGTACCTTCTACGTTGGGGAGAGACCCCATGGAGATTGACGTTGAGCCTTCCACTGCTTTGGGAGCGACTCAGGAGGCAGAGGAGGACATAGAGGAGGAGGCCGTGCGGAGGGCCAACCTAGGATGAGGTGGGCGTTAGCTCACAGGAGCACCTGAGTGGGCCGAGAAATGGGATGAGAGACATCTTATTTGGGCGGCAGAGAGCCACTTGTCGTACAGGACGGCGAGGAGCATGGTAAGCTTTCACTTGTCATTTCCTATTCATTTATTTCCTTATTTCTTGTCATTTGCTATGCTTAAGAAAGCTTTATTTTGAATTGATGCAGGAGGCTGGGAACATGAGGTCCTTCTCCGGTTACACGACGATGATGGACGCCTTCGGGAAGCTGATGGAGGAAGAGAAGGCTATCATCGAGCAGGGAGCCTTCGGTGCCTTGGTACGAGGCTGGAGGGAGATTAAGGAGAGGAAGATTCGGGCTAACCTCAGCCTGATTCGAGCCTTTCTTGATCATTTATTGGATACGACCTCGACTTTCCATACGCCTTTTGGAGAGATCGGGGTCACCTTAGAGGACTACACCATGATCTTGGGTTTGCCGTAAGGGGATGAGCCTTTAGTGTGGCCGTCAGTGGCCATGAGGATAGACTCGGCTGAAGCGAGGAGTCTAGTTGGCTGGAACCTGGATGCGAGCGCGGCCCAGGTTTCTGTTTTGGTGCCAAGTACCTACGTTAGGTACTACTTCGGCGGCAAGGTTTCGACGAGAGTGACGATGGATGGACGCATGGTGCCTCCACCATCCGGTACTGCTGAGCAGCGGGCCCGTTTGTGGTTGTGGTGGTTCTTGTCTTCGATCTACCTCGGAGATAAGGGGGAGAGGCTGTCGACGAAGCCTCTTCCGTTACTTGCTGACTTGGGTAGCCTAGGTCGTTGGGATTGGGTTACTCCTAACTTTGCGGTCCTCACGCGCTACATGAGGCCATGGTTTGTCCGGAGTTGATGGAGAAGGGGACTTCTCCTGCCACTGTCGGTCCCGGACTTCTCTTGGAGGTATGAACCTTTCTTCAAAATATGAAAGATTCTATTTTTCATTTGTTAGAGTATGAAAGATCATTTTTGTAGAGAATGATTTGTAATTATTATTATCTTGTCTACAAGCGTGGATGTACTCCTACTTTCCTAGCTTCGCGCCCACGATGGCGGCGGAAGTACCGAGAGTATACCCCATTGTGACGGACTGGATAATGTGTCGTCGGAAGAGTCAGCGGTCTTCTTTCGACGTCTGTCGGAGGGGCGTGAATGCACTGAGTTTAGACAGCGTAAGTGTCTTTGATCTTCACTTATCTTTTCTTCATTTAGAGACGATCATAGGAATGACCCCTCATTTTCTTGATTTAGTGGGTGTCCCGGCCTTGGGAGAGCTACTCTTGGGCTCCAGCCTTTGTGGTTGAGGTTCTCCGTCCTCGGAGTTCAAGCCGGTTGATGTTGATGACGCCCATGGGGCCTGTGTGGTACTTGGGTGAGCGTTTGGCTCGGCAGTGCTTTCGTGAGGCTTTTACGGTCCCCATCGATCCTCCACGGACAATGTTTAGGGAGCCTTCAGAGGCTGAGAGGACAGCTGACCTGGCTGGCGCAAGTGGTGACGCCTTCCTCCTTCCTGGTGAAGAGTACGCTGAGGTTGTTCGCCGGAGGCTGGCGTACTGGCTGATCGTGGTAAGCATGTCTACTATTTACTTGTATTTGATAAACCTGATAGATGATGAATGATCACTAAAATAATAAATCACTTGAGTTCTGCAGGAGATCGAGGTGGCGGGCGTCGAGCCCCCAGATTTCACAGAGACGTTGGAGTACACTGACTCGGCGGGCATGACGGTGATCTCGGAGATTCGGGATTTCAGCGAGGCGGTGACTGACGCTAGCTTGGACGAGTGACAGCACATCGTGAGGAGGGTAAGCCCCCAACTTTGGCTGTCTTTTGATTTTATGCTTTATTACATAGGAATGTATTTGCTTGAACCTTCTTTGTATTTGAATGAAGGTGGCACCGTCTAGGCACGTGGAGCTATGGAGGATGGCCAACCAGCTGCGAGCTGCAGCCATCGAGGCTCTCAGAGGTGGCTTAGGGCGACAGGTATGAACCTTTCGTACAAGTTCTTTTACTTTTATCATTTCCAATTTTGTGAAGCGAAGTAAAATAAGGTAAAATATCGCTCCATTTTCCTGTGTAGAGGGAGCGTGACTTGGAGCGTGAGCTGGCGCAGTCCCAGGAAGAGATGACCCACTTGCTGATGGAGCTCGAGGCCAGAGATGCTGAGATCGCTGCCCTTGAGGCAACATTGGCTGAGCTGAGAGGTCGTCAGGATTAGTTTGCTGACTGTTGTTTGTTGCACATTTGTACATTTTTTGGACGTCATTTTGGACAGGAGCCCGTACTTGATGTACATTTTGCTTTTTGGTTGTATAAATTTTGGTTGTATATACGACGACCAGCATGCCTTTGCTGCTGGGTGTTTGCTGTATCTGCAGTTTAGCTTTAAAAAACAGGTTTGACATGTGACGGTTTACGCCGTCATGCTGCCAAAATTTACATAGGAAATCACAAGCAAAACATATAGCAAACAGAATTCATGTAGATAAATGGCCTAAATTAGCGTGAAAAGAAAAACAAAAAAGGTGCCCGAAAATGGACAAAAATGAAAAAAAGTGCCCAAAAATGGACAAAAATGAAAAAAGTGCCCAAAAATGACGCGACCGAACGGTAGGGAGGGCTACCTCCTAAAAATGAATTTAAAATAAATGTCTAAGTATATCATAAACAAGTTGAAAAGAGGGAATTAAATGATTCCCCGAAAAAAAAAGAGAGAAAAAGAGAAAATGAGTAAGTGTGCGTATTTGGCGAAAGTGTCGATTTTGCCTCAAAAAGAGAACCCGTAAAAGATTAGGAAACATAAAATTGATAATTATTCGGAATTACCGAAATAAATCCCTATAGGAATAGGATGGGATGCAAAAAGTGTTCCGGCTATACCCCCTAGCTCTCAAGGATATAAAAACATATTCAGGGACTTGCTTGGATTGACCAAGGCTGAGGTAGACCATCTTGTGACCTCAAAAGGTGTTCGTATGTTTGAATTCATCGATCGATTTATAAATAGGGAGGACCCTACTATCTCCTATGCAGCGAGGTGCACAGCTTATGGATTTTGCCTTCTTCATTGCTAGATCTTGCAAGGGAATGTGAACAAAGAGATGAGGGGTGACCCTCGGTTTTTAGGCATAGTGGAGCAAATGGAACTGCGCATGAGCCCGACATGCTTGATTCTAGGGGAGACCATCCTTGGATTGGATAATAGGAAGGCGAACCACGAGCATCCTTATCTTAGGAGTCCTGTTATTTTACGGGTAAGAACTTGTCTTTTTGTCTTATTCGACCGTTTTTTTTGTTTTTTTTTGCCGGTTATGATACGGACTCCCGTCCCCTTTTGTAGATCTGTCTGATGGAAAGGTTGAGGTTGATCGAGCCCCCAGTTGACGTGACAGGATATCGCTACCGATCAATTGCGATGAGAAAGAGGATATTCATGGTGGACTTCACTCGAATATTTAACTCTTGGGAAAATAAATTGAAGAGTGAAGGTGGACCCTTGATCAGGTGGATCGTGCCATGGTGGCTGATACGTGCATTTTATATAGTCTTTTTAGCCTAATTTATGCACGTATTTCTACGCTTTTATCGTAGTTTATGCTACGAAATGCCCCGAATATGCTACTTTGGTTTGTTTTGTCTTATTTGCAGGAATGAACCAGAAAGTAGTGAAATCAAGCCTTTTACCGTCCGTTTAGCATGAATTTGGAGGAAGAGTGAATTTGGAGCGGGAATGAAGCTATTTTGAGATGCGCAAAGAAGAAAGATAGCTAGGCGAGCAAAGGAAGAACTTCAAATTGCTAGTGCCTGCTTTGAAGAGCCATATCTTGAGTTCTACAACAGATATTCAGGTAATTCCAATTGGAGATGAAAGCTTGTCCTCTTAGCTTTCCAACGCCACCGGAATCACCCTGTTTGCCTAAGTAACGAAGAAATGGTAGCCATTTGAAGTTCAGTGCTAAAGCAGGAAACTATTGCTGGAAAGTACTCGATCGAGTAGAATTATGCTCGATCGAGTCCTTTTTCTACTCGATCGAGTAGTTGCATTTATTGATTTACTCGATCGAGTAGAGTTTCTACTCGATCGAGTGGTTTAAGC
This sequence comes from Silene latifolia, assembly GCF_048544455.1. Taxonomy (NCBI): domain Eukaryota; kingdom Viridiplantae; phylum Streptophyta; class Magnoliopsida; order Caryophyllales; family Caryophyllaceae; genus Silene; species Silene latifolia. Next base: position 131,325,570 of record NC_133527.1, on the reverse strand, counting down.
TTTAGTTTACTCGATCGAGTGGTTTAAGCTTTAGTTTACTCGATCGAGTGGTTTTAAATCACTCGATCGAGTGGATTCTCTTATGGGCTTGGTCTTTTTAGTTTATTTCCGTCATTAGGTTAATTAATTCCTATTTTCTTATAAATAGGAAGTTAGGACGTGAGTTTTAGGGGGCTTCTCCTCTGGATTTTACCACATACGTTACTTTTTCCCTTTTCCACTGTTGAATATTACTTTCTCATTTCCGGATCTTTCTACTGTAACTTTCTCTCTTTCCCTTTTTTTAATTAATGTTTATTGTTCTTAATTCCTTTATTCTCGTTCTCCCTTTACCCATGTCTAGCTAAATACTCTTACTAGGATTAGGTGATTCAGTAGACCGATGTTAATTGCTAATTAAGTTTATAGGTCTGTCGTTGTAGTTATGTCTATGTTGTTTAATCGGTGCTTTAACTGTATCCTGCTAGTTGAGTCGACACAATTAGCCTTTTAATATTGGTAAACCTTGACCTGGACCGAAAGGTTGGAATAGGTGAGACCTGCAGTGAACAATAGGATGCTTTAGTGAGGGCGAAAGTTAAGCTAATAGTATTTTAGGGCGAATTGAGACCGAAAGGAGATATCCATTGCCCCTTAGACCGACACACCGACTGATCTGTGACCTTAGCTGCAATTGACTGACGTTTATTGATGACCCGAAATCCTAGTTCCCTTCTCCTTCTGTTAATTTCCCTTAATTCTTTCTCTCTTGCCTTAATCTCTTAGTTTAGTCAGAAATCATATTCAAACCCCCACATTGTGACCTGTTACTCATAGACTAAAATTAGATAGATAAATCTCATTTTTGCCTCCCTGTGGAGATCGACCCTACTTGCCGCTGACTTCTGTTAGTTGTAACTTAGGTATTTATTTTTGGTACCTGACGACAGTATCAAATTTTGGCGCCGTTGCCGGGGAGGCAGCGTAGTTTTATTTGTTTTTATTTAGTTTATTTCTTGTCTCAAGGAGCTTCGGTTCCTTGAGATCGTTATTATGTCTTTCGTTCTTCTCTTTCCGCAGGAAGAGAACGAAATTTTTGGTACTTATTTAGCCAAGTTTTTGGAGTGGCTCGAGCCCAGACGAGATGCATTTTCTGAACTCCAATTGCGCTGGACTATCTTCCGGGGTATGAATGACCCTACGCGAGCATACCTAGAATCTATTGGTAAGTGGGATTTCGAAGGAATCCCCGTAAATGAGGTTTTAGAATTCTTTGATTGGTTTTTTCTTTGAATCTCTTAAACCCAACTTTTCTCTTCATGTTGACTCAAATGAGGGGGTGGGTGAGACCTTAGAAACCAATCTAGGAAGTGCTGACGGAGACATAGAGGAGACCACTAGCGTGGTTGAAAATCCTTTTTATGAGGATAGTTTAGAACCCCTTTATGATTCTTGCACTGATAGTGAGGGTGATTTGAAGGCTCTCTTTGAGAATCTCCATCTTGACGAGTCTAGCGATAAGGAGAGTGAGGAGGTAGATTTAGACAGTCTTGAGGTCAAATGGGATACTTATGATGATATAGATGATGAGCCTATTATAGAGGACCCGATTGACCCAATTGACTTTACAACCTCTTGCATCTGGGATGATTATCCACCTTCACCTTTAGCCGACCGAGACTCCTTCACCTCACGTTCTTACCCGTCCGAGCATTTAAATTCTACTCGCGTTATTTTTAAGTTGAATGCTGTTGAGCTCCTTCATTTACCACCTGCGGTTAATTTGAGCTTTTATATTCCGCCCTTAGTTGGAGGGCAGAATTATTTTGTGAATGATTTTAGGAGCTGTCATAGGAAATTTGTTAGGCTTAAATGTTATTATATTTCAAATTCCTATGCTATTACTATATTATGGTGCTACTTACAGTTTTGTGTAGCACATGCGCAGAAGTTTGACAAAGTTCTTTGCGAGCTTTGAGTGCTTTGATTGGGTTCAATTAGAGTAGTTGGTGAAAAAGAGGTCGAGTGGGACTGTCATCGAAACTAGCGCTACCGGGAGGCAACCCGGAGATTTATTTTTAGTTGTTTTTCAAACATTGCATTTTATTTCAGTTGTGTGTAATAATTGGTCTTCGTACCATAGACTATATCAGTATGCTTGCTTTGTTAGTTTTGCGGGCTGTTTTTAATGCGTCTTTTGCAGGAATATACTAAGGATCACTCGATCGAGTACAAAAGTACTCGATTGAGAGCTTTTGCTGCTGAAATCACTCGATCGAGTACTTATTTCACTCGATCGAGTACCTGCAAAAAAAAAAAAATATTTTTTTTTTACTCGATCGACCACTATTCCACTCGATCGACCACTATTCCTCTCGATCGAGCTGTTTAGGATGCCCACTGCTTGGATTAACTTCTTGTGATGATGTTTCGGAGCTATTAGTGACCTCCCATGTTGCTGGCTGGTTTGGGGAGGTCCCTTATTCGCGCAATCTTGTGAGCTTTCCGTATTTACTCTCTTTCTCTTTTAGTTTGCATTTCCTTTCCATGTTTTGGTACAATGAGGGCATTGTACGGTTTGGTTTGGGGAGGTTATGCATCCATATCTGTGTCTGCATCTTGTTTTTATTGCATTTCTGTTATCACATTTAATTTATGTCTGCATTGTTGTTTATTTCCATTAAAATTCAAAAATTCCCTAAAAATTAAAAAATTCGAAAAATTCAAAAAATATTCACCTTTATTTTTACATATAGGTTGAGTCGGAACAGTAGATTTCCGTGATGAAATTGCACTATAACTTGTCATTTTACTTGAGCCTTGCACTTTTATTGATAGTTATTAGCTTTGTCATACGCATAGTCTACGAGTTTCTGTTCAAATATAGCTGTCTGTTTAGACTTGACCTGATAAATTGGCAAACTACTTGATAAATTCTGAGTTTTAGAGCCCATAACTGGTGACATTCATGGCCAGTTCATTAGGAATTGAGAGTAGTACTCCTTGCATAGCATGTTCATCTTTTTTTTGCACTTTTATGACATTCAATTTCTTGTCAAATGCACATATTCGGGTTTGTGGTTGGTGTCACATGCAGGGAGGTGTTTGCAAATTTCCCTTTCCTTATATTTTTCACCCATTTAGCTCCACATTAGCCAAAACTTGCCTTTTTGACCCATTAGCTACATTTCAAATTAAGCCTGCCTAGTCAAGCTAGTTTAGTATGTTCTTTTGTGGTATGATTTTCCGTCTGCAGTTTGGCTCATATCTCATTGTATGGAGTTGGTGTAAATAGAGGAAGGAGGAAAAGAAAAAAAAGAATTGAAAAAGGAAAAAAGAAGAGAAAACGTGAAAGAAGAGAGAAAAAAATGAAAAATGAAAAATGAAAAAAAGAAAGCTGGTACGTGAAACAGAAGATGAAAAAAAGAAGTTTGAAAAAAAAGAGTTGATTTGTTTCAGTTAGTTCATTCAGACGGTATTAAAAAAGGAAGTTTGTGGCTGTCTGACTCCTCCACTCTTATTCTATATTTTTGAGGAGATTGTGTTTGAGTTTAGTGAGCTTTGTGCCAAATAAAGGGCACTTGTACTTAGTTTTTCAGTCAGTTGAGATTCGGACGGTCTTATATGGTCCTGTTAGGAACTAGCTTGACGCTTTTACCTCCACATTACCATAACTTGTTTTGCCTTTTCTCACGTGAACCTCACTATTCCCATATATTTGTAAGCCCTCGGCTGTGACAGGACCTTGTTTGGTTGGAATGTATGTACGGTATCTAGAATTGTCTATCATGTTAGTTGCATGCATGTTTATGTGGGTCGTAGTCTAGGTGAGCGACTATTTTTCTTTCTCTTTTACATATATATGTTCACCCTTTGCTTCATGAGAGAAGAGTGACCCGTGAGAGTCCATTATTAAAGGTCTTGCAAGGTCGACGGTTCAGCTTTATTATAAACATCTTACAACTCGTCTGCATTTGACTGCTTTGCTATAAGTGTTAGTTTGCTTGCATTAAATTGGCTTAAGTGTGCATTTGTAGCTAGCTCTGAGTTATCTTTTCCGTTCCATTAGTTTACAATTAGTTTACTCGAGGACGAGTAAAAGTTTGGTTTGGGGAGATTTGATACGTGCATTTTATATAGTCTTTTTAGCCTAATTTATGCACGTATTTCTACGCTTTTATCGTAGTTTATGCTACGAAATGCCCCGAATATGCTACTTTGGTTTGTTTTGTCTTATTTGCAGGAATGAACCAGAAAGTAGTGAAATCAAGCCTTTTACCGTCCGTTTAGCATGAATTTGGAGGAAGAGTTAATTTGGAGCGGGAATGAAGCTATTTTGAGATGCGCAAAGAAGAAAGATAGCTAGGCGAGCAAAGGAAGAACTTCAAATTGCTAGTGCCTGCTTTGAAGAGCCATATCTTGAGTTCTAAAACAGATATTCAGGTAATTCCAATTGGAGATGAAAGCTTGTCCTCTTAGCTTTCCAACGCCACCGGAATCACCCTGTTTGCCTAAGTAACGAAGAAATGGTAGCCATTTGAAGTTCAGTGCGCAAAGCAGGAAACTATTGCTGGAAAGTACTCGATCGAGTAGAATTATGCTCGATCGAGTCCTTTTTCTACTCGATCGAGTAGTTGCATTTATTGATTTACTCGATCGAGTAGAGTTTCTACTCGATCGAGTTGTTTAAGCTTTAGTTTACTCGATCGAGTGGTTTTAAATCACTCGATCGAGTGGATTCTCTTATGGGCTTGGTCTTTTTAGTTTATTTCCGTCATTAGGTTAAATAATTCCTATTTTCTTATAAATAGGAAGTTAGGACGTGAGTTTTAGGGGGCTTCTCCTCTGGAATTTTACCACATACGTTACTTTTTCCCTTTTCCACTGTTGAATATTACTTTCTCATTTCCGGATCTTTCTACTGTAACTTTCTCTCTTTCCCTTTATTTAATTAATGTTTATTGTTCTTAATTCCTTTATTCTTGTTCTCCCTTTACCCATGTCTAGCTAAATACTATTGCTAGGATTAGGTGATTCAGTAGACCGATGTTAATTGCTAATTAGGTTTATAGGTCTGTCGTTGTAGTTATGTCTATGTTGTTTAATCGCTGCTTTAACTGTATCCTGCTAGTTGAGTCGACACAATTAGCCTTTTAATATTGGTAAACCTTGACCTGGACCGAAAGGTTGGAATATGTGAGACCTGCAGTGAACAATAGGATGCTTTAGTGAGGGCGAAAGTTAAGCTAATAGTATTTTAGGGCGAATTGAGACCGAAAGGAGATATCCATTGCCCCTTAGACCGACACACCGACTGATCTGTGACCTTATCTGCAATTGACTGACGTTTATTGATGACCCGAAATCCTAGTTCCCTTCTCCTTCTGTTAATTTCCCTTAATTCTTTCTCTCTTGTCTTAATCTCTTAGTTTAGTCAGAAATCATATTCAAACCCCCACATTGTGACCCGTTACTCATAGACTAAAATTAGACAGATAAATCTCATTTTTGCCTCCCTGTGGAGATCGACCCTACTTGCCGCTGACTTCTGTTAGTTGTAACTTAGGTATTTATTTTTGGTACCTGACGACGGTATCAGTGGCATCTTAGATCAGTGACTGGATCATCCATGGATCCGACATGGTCCATTCGCGTTCCCGGCTTGGAATTCATGGTCTATACTTTTCCAGAGAGATTGATGAGACAAGTGGGCCTAAAACAGAAAATCCCGAAGCAAGACACTATCCCTCATGTGGGAATATCGGTATATTTCATCAAGAAAATTTCGGATTATAACGAAATTATGAAATATGAAATTACGAGTCATAAATGAATTGCATAAACAAAAGAAAAGGAGATTAGAATTAACCTTCGGTCCTAGCTATTTGTCCTAAGAACAAATATCGAGATCGATATTCTCCTAATCGTTGCACCCAAGATGCTCCGAGAAAATGCCCCCTTTTTGCTAGAAAAGGAACCCTAATCTAATAATAATTTTAGGGTTTTTTTTGTGATGAGAGATTTAGTTCAAAAAGTAGTGAGAAAATGATCCCCTTTCTTTTCTCTTTAAATCGTCCAAAGGAGAGCAAAAATAGGGAAGATCTTTTTCTTCCTTTTTTCTCCCTTTGACCGTGTAAACCCCCAACCAAAATAATGAGAAAAATCTTCTTATTTTAGGTTGGTTTTAAATTGTATAAATTGTATAAATGTGTATAATTATTAATTGTCATTTATGTCGTCACGTATTTAATAAGTACACACATAACAGTTTGTAGTCGATTTATTAATATCGGCCTGTCAAGATTTATTATGACAATTTCGTATAATGTATACATTAACTATAAATATTACATATTTATAATTTGCTAATTAAATATAACTGGTTAGGTTTAATTACGAATTAACATCTTAATTCGTTTAAGCTAACATTATATACATTAATAAAATACAACAGTTTATATTCAATTTACGAATTAACAATTGATTCGTCTCAGCTGATATTATTTTATTGTATTAAATAATCGTCTCATCATCACATTGACTAACTTTTTAGTCAAATACATGGACTAACCTTTTAGTCATATAAGGCTTCAATGTGATTATATTTTCATATAATCACATCTCTCAAACACATCCTTTAAGTGTGACTTTTAGGGACCAGTTGATCACCGCCATCAGTATGATAATAACGTCAAACTTCTAGCAAGCCAACCGTTATTAATAAACTTTAATCAACTGATAAAATACTAAGTATACCCTGTGAACCTATAAGAGATTTATACACGTTATCACACTAATTGTGGAGGACACTAGCTCCAACAATCTCCCACTTGTCCTCACAAGTGTATGTGCGATAACCGATTCTCATATCCTTAATTTCTCCCACTCAATGTAAAACAATTTGCAAAATCCGTATTTATAAAGGTCGTATTTTACAAGTGATTAATATCAAGAGTGGTTTTCCCGACTAGAGAGTAACTTAACTGATAAACGAATCATCATTCGAGCATGGCCATGCATTTTAGTTACAACTCCTCGAGTGGCCCTGAGAAATGACTAAACCTGATAAAGGTTGGATATTTTCTTCAACTCGAATCCTGCAGATATAAGCACAGTATGAAATGACCCAGTAAAAATCTGCTTAGCCTCCTGTTACGGTCGACCATGAGAAAGAAACCAAAGCCACCCAAAAACTGCCTTAATCTCAAGAGACAGTCGATAGTCAAAAGAATCGACTCTAGGAACACAATGGATGTCCAATCCACGACCTGGCACCGAATGTTTTTAAACATTTAGGACTCCATTACGTTGTCACAATGTCCTACGAGGTATCGTTATAACTCGCATCTGTGATCGATCAGCCAACCGTTTGACTTATGGCTCATTGAACCCACCATCAATCAGCTTCACAATATAACAGCCAGAGTTATCAGCTCATGTAGGCGATTACGGACCAAAACAAATATAATGTAATTCAGTTCACTTTGTGGCGTTTAATGTTGTCGTACAATCCACATGAAAAACAAAATATGAAATAATACGATGAAGTTATAAATAGCATATGAAAAAGAAAATGTATCGAATCCATAAGAAACTAGTACAACTCAGGAACACGTTTAATTCCCATGGAAATAACGTGCCCTTCATGCTTATCATATTTTAATGGTTTAGTGAGAGGATCCGCGATGTTGTCATCCGAAGCAATCTTATCAATCACTATCTCCTCTTGCTCCACGTAATCACGGATCAGGTGAGCCTTCCGATGTACATGTCTAGACTTGTTGCTAGATTTAGGCTCCTTGGCCTAGAAGATGGCACCTCTGTTGTCACAATAGATGGTGATTGGGTCATTCGAACTAGTAACTATGGTTAGTCCTTGTAAGAATTGACGCATCCATATAGCTTCCTTTCACGCATCAAGCGGCATAGTACTCAGATTGTAGTAGAATGCTACAACTTCTTGTTTGGAACTTTTCCGGTGACCGCAACACCATTAAGAGTAAAGACGAATCCAGACTGAGATTTCGAATCATCTCGATCCGTTTGGAAGCTAGCATCTGCGTAACCGATTGCACATAGCTTAGTATCTCCTCCATAAGTCAATGCCCAATCCTTAGTTCTCCGTAGGTACTTAAGGATGTTTTTAACAGCTATCTAGTGTGTTTCACCTAGATTGCCTTGGTACCGACTCGTCATACTCAATGCATATGCCACGTCTGGACGTGTGCATATCATGGCATACATGATTGATCCTATAGCTGATGCATAAGGAACGCGACTCATGCGTTCAACCCCTTCCGGTGTCTTGGGTGACTGAGACTTGCTCAAATGCATCCCAGAAGTCATTGGAAGGTTCCCCTTCTTGGAGTTGGTCATGCTGAACCTTTCAAGAATCTTATCTAAATAAGACTCCTGACTCAGTGATAACATCCGTCGTGATCTATCTCGATAGATACGGATTCCCAATATGCGTTGTGCCTCACCCAGATCTTTCATCTGGAAATGGTTCTTCAACCATCCTTTTACCTAAGATAAGAGAGGAATGTCATTCCCAATCAAGAGTATGTCATCGACATACAATATCAAGAAAACAATCTTGCTCCAAGTCGACTTGATATATAAGCTTGGTCCTTCGACCGATCGAGTGAAACCATACTCTTTTATCACCTGGTTGAAACGATGATTCCAACTCTGAGAAGCTTGCTTAAGTCCATAAATGGAACGTTTAAGCTTGCACACTTTCTTAGGATTTTCAGGATCAATGAAACCTTCGGGTTGTACCATGTACAATTCCTCCTCCAAATAACCGTTTAAGAAGGCGGTTTTCACATCCATCTGCCAAATTTCATAGTCATGAAAAGCGGCAATCGCTAAGATTATCCGAATGGAACGCAGCATAACTACGGGTGCAAAGATTTCATCATAATGCAATCTGTGCACTTGAGTGAAACCTTTTGCCACTAGTCGTGCCTTATAGGTATCTGGTTGCCCGTCTACAGAATGCTTTATTTTGTAAAGCCATTTGCACTGAAGAGGTCGTACCTTGTTAGGTAAATCAACAAGATCCCATACGTCATTCTCATACATGGAGTCCATCTCGGATTGCATGGCTTCAAGCCAGAGCTTAGAGTCAGAACAGGTCATGTCACCTTTATAGGTAGCGGGTTCATTACTCTCTAGGAGCAAAACGTCATTTTCCTCGACCATACCAATGTATCTGTCTGGAGGATAAGAGACTCTACCCGACCTCCTAGGTTCCTGAGGAATGTTAACCGTATAATTAGTTGAAGGAAAATCTTCCTCCATCTGTTCCTCGGTTGTTGGTTCTTGAATCTCCGACAGCTCGAAGGTTCTATTACTTGACTTGTTCTCGAGAAATTCTTTCTCTTAGAACTTTGCACTAGCCGCAACAAAAACTCGATGTTCGGTAGGCGAATAGAAGTAATGACCAAACAGTCCTTTTGGATAACCAATAAAGTATGTTTTGATCAATCGCGGGCCGAGCTTATCCTCGTGTCTCCACTTGACATAAGCCTCGCAGCCCCAAACCTGAATAAAGGTCAAGTTAGGGACCGTTCCCTTCCACATTTCATACGGAGTCTTGTCGACAGCTTTAGACGGACTTCGGTTAAGTATAAGAGCAGCTGACAAAAGAGCAAAACCCCATAATGAATCAGGTACTATCGTGTGACTCATCATGGATCGAACCATATCAAGTAGTGTTCGATTTCTCCGTTCGGACACACCATTTAATTGAGGTGTTCTAGGTGGAGTTAACTGTAAAGCTATTCCACAGTCTTTAAGGTGTTGATCAAACTCATTTGAAAAATATTCACCACCACGATCTGAACGGAGTGCTTTAACCTTTCTTCCCAGTTGGTTCTCAACCTTATTCTGGTATTCTTTGAATTTTTCAAAAGACTCACTTTTATGCTTCATTAAGTAGACATATCCGTATCTACTCAAATCATCCGTGAAAGTGATAAAATATCTATAACCGTCTCTTGCGGTGATTGACATAGGTCCACATACATCAGTATGTATGAGTTGTAACACCCCGCACTTTCCTTATATTTTCAAATAAACTTTTAAGCGACTTTTATTAAATAATTATTATTTAAAGCTTATTTTCATAAAATATAGCCGTAGCCGTGTAACGGTAATAATAGTGTAGATTTTAATAATATTATTCTCCGACTCGAGTTATAGTAGACTTGGGACGAAAATTCTAGTGGATACCGACTCATTTTGAGTTATTGGGCTTAACTTGACTCATGGGCCTTTTTCCCCTCTTTTCTCTACACAAAACCTCAACTAAACCCTCACAACTTCATCTCCCTCACTTGTAATTTCTGAAATTTCCCAACAACCACCCCACCATTGTTGAACCTTCCCTTACTAACCCTAAAACCACCATATCTCACTCAATTCTTCACCAATCTCGTTCCTTTTCGCGCCATTCTCTTCCTTTTCTCATTTCCTTTCTTTCTAAGTAAGAAAGTTGTCATCTTTCTCTCTATTTCGAAATTATCATCTTTCAAGGATGTGAATTCTTGACTTAATATCTCTATTTTTGTGTTTAGGGGAGAACTTGGACAACCCGGAGGAGGATAGCTACATCATTGACGAGTCTTTAGAAGATTGAAGTGCAAAAAGGTAACGGTGATGGGTTACTCGACTTTTATGTTAAAATTGTGTGGTTTTATGTAGTTATAATCTCATATGAATGTTAAAAGTTGTATCTTTCATGATTGGTGCTAATTTGGATGTTGAATATCATGCTTGTTTGCAATTCTCACATGTTTGGTTGAAAATCTCATGCTACATCTCTTGAATCCGAAATTACCCTTTCACATGCTCAAATATGTTGTTTTTCCGAGTTAGAAGCATGCTAGGATACGTAAACAATTGATGGGGAACGATTTTTGTTGGTTTCAAATGGTTTGGAAGTGTTTTTGCATTAAACCCGCGTGTTTGTAGTCCCAGCCGGTGGACCGGCCGCCGGTCTACTGACCGGCTGGGAGATTCCTGTAAGTTTTGGACTTAATTTTTCGTAGCGAGTAGTCCCAGTAGGTCGACTGGCCGGCCGGTCTCGCCAACCGGGCTGGGGAGTACACTGATGGTTTTTGGTGTTTTTGAAAATTGGCTGTATTCCCAGCCGGTGGACCGGCGGCCGGTCTACTGACCGGCTGGGAGTTTCCTGTAAGTTTTTGTGAAAATTCAAGTTTGCATGTATTCCCAGCCGGTGGCCCGGCGGCCGGTCACCAACCGGCTGGGAGATCACTGTGTCTTTTATTAAATTTCAACATGTATTATGCTGTCCCAGCCGGTGGCCCGGCGGCCGGTGCCCCACCCGGCTGGGAGTCCCCTGCTTGTTCTATTTCACTTGCGACTTCTATTAATGATTGAGCTATGCATGCATCTTCTTTCCTATCGATAATTGGTTACTTTAAGACTCATTAATGTCATGATCATGCATAATGGTTATGGTTCTTGTTCGGACCCGAGTGTGACGTTTTACATTGTGAGACTACTCGACATTCCCTATTTATTTGCCCTCGGACATTGGGTCACGGTTAGGTGCCATTGTTTCCGAGTTGGGCTACTTTTCCTTCCGCCTTTTTCGGACCGGGGGTCACGGTTAGGTGACAAGGTTCCGCTTGAGGTTACTCGAGTTTCGGGCACGGTTAGGTGTACCATATTTCGAGTCTTGGATACGATTTGGTATCGTTTGTCGAATCGGGTGTCGTCCATCCCGAGAGTCTGGCCAGGTTTAGACTAGGACCGTATTATGATCGTCGTCCTACCAAGAGGTTGGAGTCTAGAGGGTTGTCTTGTTTGAGTCTATACTTTGTAAATTGTCTTACATGTGAGTCGGGTTGATATGTGACAGTTTGATCTAATAATTCTTCTCTCATTTATGCGTAACTACTCTTATTGTATTTTGTATACTAATCATGAACCTCTCGTCACCGTAAGTATTTCACTCTCATGCTTGTTTATTTAATTAAATTCTTAATTACTTGTATTTTGACATATTGTGGCTGGGAGAACCCTGAGTTACTCCCCACTGACTGTGGCTTTCATATTTATTATGAATGACAGGTTGGTGATGAAGCTTAAGTGGGCAAGACCGTGTGAGCTAGCGAGTTCTTACCTTGGACCTTATTTAGCTATCATTTAATAGACTCACCTACTTTTCGAATTTATGTTAATTCGTGGGATATCTTTTCCCCAATAAATAGACTTGTGTTGTAAACTTAAACTTAACTAACTAAACTTATTTATCGTGTTGGTGATGCCTCGCGTTGGACTTCATTAGAAGCCTTAAAAATTTTAAAAATCTCGTGTTTCCGCCACGATTTACTAGTCACATTTAGTTACCTCAACGAGGGGTGTCACAGTTGGTATCAGAGCATATATTGCTCCCGACGCACACACGTGTACCCCAACTTAAAAATTCTTACTTGACCTTGAATAATGAATGAGAGATGGGTAGAATTAAGGACCTAAGTTGGTAGCCTTTTTGTGTATGTTTTGTGATAGGTTCTAACTTGTTTGCTCTTGTGCGAAAAGATGGTACGAGCGACCAATGTGGAAAATGCTATCATGCAATCCCTCACTCAAGTACTTGCTAATCAACAAAATGCTCAACCCGCTCCCCCTGCACCCGAAGCTAACCGTCAAGGAAGTTATGCTTGGATTGCAAGTCAACTAGCAAGGAACAAGGCTAAGACCTATGGTGGTGAAGTGGATCCCGTTGCTCTCTCGGAGTGGTTTCGTGATATGGAGAAGAACTTCTCTCTCTTTGATGCCCGAGAGGAGGACAAGGTGAGATTAGCATCTCACTTTCTTGTGAAGGAAGCCGATAGGTGGTGGACTTTGACCGGTCCTACCGCTACTCAAGACCCCAACTTTGATTGGAACCGCTTCAAGTCACTTGTGGAGACTCGCTTCTACCCTAAGGAGCTCAAGCAACAAAGATTGAAGGAATTCATGGAATTCAAGCAAGGGAAGCTATCAATTCAAGCCTACACCGACAAGTTTAATGAACTTGCTCATTATGCCTCCAAGTTCGTGAAAGATGAAGAGGATCGTGTCTACTTCTACAAGAACAAGTTGAATCCTAAGGTGGAAAGCATGGTGAGAAGAAGCTCCACTACCTTTGAGGAAGTTTATGATGATGCCATTTGGGCCGAAAGCTCTTTGAAGGCCATTGAAGAAGATTCCAAAATCCACTCCTCTTCCCATTCTTACCGTCCTAACTTTCATGGCAAGAGACCATTTGTGCCTTCTACTTCCAACTATGCTAACAAGAGAAGGTTTGTGCCAAGGATGCAAGACCATGGAGGACAAGGACCAAGAGTTCAAGAGCCTCGAGGACAAGTTCCCACACCAACTAATGAACTTGAGAAGGACCGTAAGTGCTACCATTGTAGACAAGCTCTACACCCCGGAGTTGGTTGTTATGGCAAGCCCTTGACTTGCTTTCATTGTAAGAAGCCCGGACATCGTGTTGCCGATTGCCCCGAGAAGAAGAATGCTCCTACTCCAAATGCTAGGCCAAGAGGAACCATCTTTGTCATGAGCCGAGCCGAAGCCGCCGCTCATCCCGATATCATCACGGGTATGTTCTCAATTTTTGATCAACCTTGCCTCATTTTATTTGATACCGGCGCATCTTTATCTTTTATATCTTCCAAATTCTCCGAAAAGCTAGCCATTGACCCAATTCCTAGTGAGGAAACTTCTATATCCTTACCTTCCGGAGAAATGTTCTCTTGTTCCCTCACTTTCTCCGACATTCCTATCTCTATTTCGGGAACCTTATTCCCCGCTAACCTACTTCGTTTTCCCCTTGAGGAATTCGATGTAATTTTGGGTATGGATTGGTTGTCAAAGTATGATGCAAGATTCGAGTGTAGAGACCAAAAGATTCGCCTCAAGAGTCCGCTAGGCACTCGTGTGTCATATAGAGGAGTCCGTTCCCAAGAAGGTGTGAAATTGATTTCCGCTTTGAAGTTGATGAGTATGAGGAGGAAAGGTTACCAAATCTTTCTTTGTGTGGTGACTTCTACCTCCCCTTCCTTACCAAAGATCGAAGAAGTGCCCGTGGTTTGTGAGTTCCCCGATGTCTTCCCCGAAGAATTGCCCGGAATTCCTCCCGAGCGTGATGTTGAGTTTTCTATCGACCTTGTACCCGGAACCGGACCGATTGCTAAAGCCCCGTACCGTATGGCGCCAACCGAGTTGAAGGAGTTGAGAAATCAACTTGATGAGATGATTGAGAAAGGATTCATTAGACCTAGTGCCTCGCCTTGGGGTGCTCCCGTTCTCTTTGTGAAGAAGAAAGATGGATCCATGAGACTTTGCATTGACTACCGTGAGCTTAACCGTGTTACCATCAAGAACAAGTATCCTCTACCAAGAATTGAAGATTTGTTTGATCAACTCAAAGGTGCTTCTACTTTCTCCAAAATTGGTTTGAGATCCGGTTATCACCAAATCCCCGTTCGTGAGTCCGATATCCCTAAGACCGCCTTTAGCACGAGATATGGACATTTCGAGTTTAAGGTGATGCCCTTTGGTTTAACCAATGCCCCTTCTATCTTCATGGACCAAATGAACCGGACCTTTAGTGAGTTCTTAGACAAGTGTGTTGTGGTCTTCATTGACGATATCCTCATCTTTTCCAAGTCCGAAGAAGAGCATGCCGATCACCTCCGTATCATTTTGGGAATCCTCCGTCGTCAAAAGTGGTTTGCCAAATTCTCCAAATGTGAATTTTGGTTGTCTAAGGTGTCTTTCCTAGGCCATGTGATATCTAAGGATGGTGTCATGGTAGATCCTTCGAAGATTGAAGCCGTGATTGAGTGGAAGAGTCCAACCGATGTTGGTGAGATCCGTAGTTTCTTGGGTTTGGCGGGTTACTACCGTCGCTTTGTGAAAGATTTTTCCAAGCTTGCTAGACCGATGACTCAACTTTTGAAGAAAGAGACCAAGTTTGTGTGGACCGAAGCTTGTGAAGATGCATTCCAAGAGTTGAAGAAGAGGTTGACTACCGCTCCCGTGTTGACCTTGCCCGAGGATGGAGTCGACTTTGATGTGTTTTGTGATGCTTCTAAGATGGGCTTAGGTTGTGTTCTTATGCAAAATAGAAGAGTTGTTGCCTATGCTTCGCGACAATTGAGAGTTCATGAAGTGAACTATCCCACTCATGATTTGGAGTTAGCCGCCATTGTTCATGCTTTGAAGATGTGGAGACACTACCTCATTGGAGTCCATTGCCGTATCTACTCCGACCATAAGAGTTTGAGGTACATCTTCACCCAAAAGGATTTGAATATGAGACAACGACGATGGTTGGAATTGGTGAATGATTATGACATGGAGTTGTTGTATCATGAAGGTAAGGCAAATGTGGTTGCCGATGCCCTTAGTAGGAAGTCTACTCATTCCTTGAGTGTCATTCGTGTGCTTCCCGATGACCTTTGTGCCGAGTTTCGTAAGTTGAGTTTGCAACTTGTGGAGAGTGGTTTTGATTATCTTGGTGCTATGGTTGCCGAGCCCGTTCTTCACCGTGAGATTCTAGATAGCCTTGTGGACGATGCTACCTTTAAAAGTTTTCAAGCCAAGCTTCTTGAAGGGAAAGCAAAGGATTGTGAGATTGATGCTAGAGGTTACCTCCGTTACCGAGGACGCATGTTTGTGCCCGATGCCGTTGACTTGAGGAAGAGAGTTCTAGATGAAGCTCATCTATCCCCTTATTCGATTCACCCCGGAGGAGACAAGATGTATAAAGATTTGAAGCTTCAGTTTTGGTGGCCTAACATGAAGAATGACATTGTGTCATATGTTGGAAGATGTCTTACTTGTCAACAAGTGAAGATTGAGCATAAGAGACCCGGTGGTTTGCTACAACCGTTGGATGTTCCTTTATGGAAGTGGGAGTCCATTTCCATGGATTTTGTGATGGCTTTGCCTAAGACCGTTGGTGGAAAGGATGCCGTATGGGTTGTTGTGGATAGGTTGACCAAGTGTGCTAGGTTCATTCCTATCAAAGAGACTTGGAGTTTAGACCGTCTTGCTAGTGCTTATGTTGAAGAGATCGTTCGTTACCATGGTGTTCCTAAGGAGATCGTTTCGGATCGTGACCCGAGGTTTTGTTCAAGATTTTGGAAAGCTTTGCAAGATGCTATGGGTAGTAAGTTGTTGATGAGTACCGCTTTTCATGCCGCTACCGATGGACAATCCGAGAGGACGATTCAAACTTTAGAAGACTTGTTGCGTGCTTGTGCCCTTGATTTTCATTCTAGTTGGGAGAAGAGCTTACCTTTGGTGGAATTTTCTTACAACAGTAGTTATCATGCTTCTATCAAGATGGCCCCTTATGAAGCCCTTTATGGAAGGAAATGCCGTAGTCCAATTTGTTGGGACCAAGCAAGTGATGTTCGTGATCTTGGACCCGACAAGTTAGCCGAGACGATTGATCAAGTGAAGCTCATCCGTGAAAGAATGAAAGCCGCCCAAGATCGTCAAAAATCCTATGCCGATGTTCGCCGTCGACCCTTGGAATTTGAAGTTGGAAATAAAGTGTTCTTGAAGGTGTCCCCGATGAAAGGAGTAAAGAGATTTGGAGTCAAAGGGAAGTTGAGTCCAAAGTACATTGGACCTTATGAAGTGATCAAGAGGATTGGTGCCGTGGCTTATAAGTTGGATTTGCCCCCGAGTTTGGGTAAAGTCCATGATGTCTTTCATGTTTCTCAACTTAGGAAATACATTAGCGACCCTAGTCATGTGTTGCAAAATGAGATTCCCGAGCTTGAGCCTAGTCTTTCTTTCGAGGAGAGACCGGTTCGTATCTTGGATAAGAAGGAGAAGAAGCTAAGGAGCAAAGTGGTGCCCTTGGTGAAGGTTTTGTGGAAGTGTGGTGATGTAGAAGAAGAGACTTGGGAGCCGGAAGCTTCCATGCGTGTCAAGTACCCTAGTTTGTTTTCTTAAGGTAATACCTTTTCGTTTCAAGTTTCGAGGGCGAAACTTTTTAAAAGGTGGGATGATTGTAACACCCCGCACTTTCCTTATATTTTCAAATAAACTTTTAAGCGACTTTTATTAAATAATTATTATTTAAAGCTTATTTTCATAAAATATAGCCGTAGCCGTGTAACAGTAATAATAGTGTAGATTTTAATAATATTATTCTCCGACTCGAGTTATAGTAGACTTGGGACGAAAATTCTAGTGGATACCGACTCATTTTGAGTTATTGGGCTTAACTTGACTCATGGGCCTTTTTCCCCTCTTTTCTCTACACAAAACCTCAACTAAACCCTCACAACTTCATCTCCCTCACTTGTAATTTCTGAAATTTCCCAACAACCACCCCACCATTGTTGAACCTTCCCTTACTAACCCTAAAACCACCATATCTCACTCAATTCTTCACCAATCTCGTTCCTTTTCGCGCCATTCTCTTCCTTTTCTCATTTCCTTTCTTTCTAAGTAAGAAAGTTGTCATCTTTCTCTCTATTTCGAAATTATCATCTTTCAAGGATGTGAATTCTTGACTTAATATCTCTATTTTTGTGTTTAGGGGAGAACTTGGACAACCCGGAGGAGGATAGCTACATCATTGACGAGTCTTTAGAAGATTGAAGTGCAAAAAGGTAACGGTGATGGGTTACTCGACTTTTATGTTAAAATTGTGTGGTTTTATGTAGTTATAATCTCATATGAATGTTAAAAGTTGTATCTTTCATGATTGGTGCTAATTTGGATGTTGAATATCATGCTTGTTTGCAATTCTCACATGTTTGGTTGAAAATCTCATGCTACATCTCTTGAATCCGAAATTACCCTTTCACATGCTCAAATATGTTGTTTTTCCGAGTTAGAAGCATGCTAGGATACGTAAACAATTGATGGGGAACGATTTTTGTTGGTTTCAAATGGTTTGGAAGTGTTTTTGCATTAAACCCGCGTGTTTGTAGTCCCGGTAGGTGGCCGGCCCGGTCTCTTGGCCGGGAGATTCCTGTAAGTTTTGGACTTAATTTCGTAAGCAGGTAGTCCCAGCCGGTCGACCGGCGGCCGGATCGCCAACCGGCTGGGAGTACACGATGGTTTTTGGTGTTTTTGAAAATTGGTTGTATTCCGTACGGTGGGCGGCCGGTCTCGACCTACTGGGAGTTTCTGTAAGTTTTTGTGAAAATTCAAGTTTGCATGTATTCCCAGCAGGTGGCCCGGCGGTCCTGTCACCAACCGGCTGGGAGATCACCGTGTCTTTTATTAAATTTCAACATGTATTATCTTTGTCCCCCGGTGGTGGCGGCCGGTGCCCCCATTTACCGGGAGTCCCCCGCTTGTTCTATTTCACTTGCGACTTCTATTAATGATTGAGCTATGCATGCATCTTCTTTCCTATCGATAATTGGTTACTTTAAGACTCATTAATGTCATGATCATGCATAATGGTTATGGTTCTTGTTCGGACCCGAGTGTGACGTTTTACATTGTGAGACTACTCGACATTCCCTATTTATTTGCCCTCGGACATTGGGTCACGGTTAGGTGCCATTGTTTCCGAGTTGGGCTACTTTTCCTTCCGCCTTTTTCGGACCGGGGGTCACGGTTAGGTGACAAGGTTCCGCTTGAGGTTACTCGAGTTTCGGGCACGGTTAGGTGTACCATATTTCGAGTCTTGGATACGATTTGGTATCGTTTGTCGAATCGGGTGTCGTCCATCCCGAGAGTCTGGCCAGGTTTAGACTAGGACCGTATTATGATCGTCGTCCTACCAAGAGGTTGGAGTCTAGAGGGTTGTCTTGTTTGAGTCTATACTTTGTAAATTGTCTTACATGTGAGTCGGGTTGATATGTGACAGTTTGATCTAATAATTCTTCTCTCATTTATGCGTAACTACTCTTATTGTATTTTGTATACTAATCATGAACCTCTCGTCACCGTAAGTATTTCACTCTCATGCTTGTTTATTTAATTAAATTCTTAATTACTTGTATTTTGACATATTGTGGCTGGGAGAACCCTGAGTTACTCCCCACTGACTGTGGCTTTCATATTTATTATGAATGACAGGTTGGTGATGAAGCTTAAGTGGGCAAGACCGTGTGAGCTAGCGAGTTCTTACCTTGGACCTTATTTAGCTATCATTTAATAGACTCACCTACTTTTCGAATTTATGTTAATTCGTGGGATATCTTTTCCCCAATAAATAGACTTGTGTTGTAAACTTAAACTTAACTAACTAAACTTATTTATCGTGTTGGTGATGCCTCGCGTTGGACTTCATTAGAAGCCTTAAAAATTTTAAAAATCTCGTGTTTCCGCCACGATTTACTAGTCACATTTAGTTACCTCAACGAGGGGTGTCACATGAGTCCTAATAGGTCATTAGCGCGCATTCCAACACCTTTGAAGGAAATTCGAGTCATTTTGCCGATAAGACATGATTCACACGTGCCAAATGATGAGAAATCAAATGTGGAGATAGTCCCACTCTCAATGATTTTGTTTACACGTTTTTCATTTCTGTGTCCTATTCGGCAAATGCCATAGATAAGTTTGATCTTTGTCACCAACCTTTAATTTCTTATTATTCACATGTAATATCTCTGTGGTTTGATCTAAGATATAAATTCCATTCATGGAAACTGCTTTGCCATAAACCATTTCATTAAAAGAGAAAATACAACTATTGTCCTTTATTGAAAATGAAAAACCGTCTTTATCAAGTACGGAAACAGAAATAATATTCTTAGATAAACTGGGTACATAGTAATGTGATTATATAAATATAACTCAAAACCACTCGGGAGCTGGATTACGTATGTTCCCTTTGAGACTACAGCAACTCTTGCTCCATTCCCGACTCGCAGGTCCACATCACCCTTTGCGAGGGGTGTAATGTTTTTTAGGCCCTGCAAATGATTACACAGATGAGAACCACAACCAGTATCAAGTACCCAAGTTCTGAAGCATGCATGGTTAATCTCAATCATATGAATATAAGATGACATACCAACACGAGTAACGCGGCCTGCTTTTATGTCCTCACGGTACACGGGACAGTTCCTCCTCCAATGCCCAGTCTTGTGACAATGGTGGCACTCTACGTTACCGTCCTTGCTCTTTCCCTTGCCTTGTGAGCCACTAGTCTCACCAGGCCCAATCTTACCGTTTCCTGACTTCTTAAACTTTGGCTTTCCTACAGTTAGGTCGCCGTGAGCTTTGCCATTACCCTTATTCTTGTTGGAAATCATGAGAATATCTTGCTTCATGCTCCCACTCATTTTCATATCCTTCTCGGTCTGTACGAGAAGTGAGTGTAGCTCATGAGGACTTTTCTTCATATCATTCATGTAGTAATTTGCCCTGAAGAGGGCAAAACCATCATGAAGTGATTGAAGCATACGGTCAATGACTATGCTCTCACTGATTTTGCAATCAAGTGCCTCCAGTTTCTCGACATTCTCAATCATGTTAAGAATGTGTGGGCTAACCGGTTGGCCCTTCTGGCGTTTCGCATCAAAGAAGCGACAGGTATGCTCATAAGTAACGATTCTCGGTGCTTTTGAGAACTCATTAGTGAGCGTGGTGAAAATCTTGTTTGCACCTTGGGCAATGAAGCGTCTTTGCAAATTGGTTTCAATTGCAAAAATGAGTACGTTCTTTATCGCACCCGCTTCCATGACGAAATCACTATAAGCAAGTAACTCGTTAGCTCTTGCATTGGGGCCTGGGTTTGGCGGTATTGGCTCAGTTAAGTACTTGAGCTTACCTTCAGCAATGGCAGCATTCCTTAATGATGCCTCCCAGTCCGCAAAGTTGGACCCGTCATTCTTCAGTCGTGTGAACTGATTCATGTGGTCCATGAAAGTTTTGAGCCAGGACTCGTGTGCAAGTGTGGCACTTAGCATAAGGATATCATTATTTCCAGCCATTTGTTGTAAGCAGTATTATCAATATAAAACGAATTCTACACTGCGAAAAGAAGAAGAAAAATATAATAAGCATACTCATCGTTATGATTTAAGTCTAATGCAAAAACTGTTATAATGCGAAGACTCAAGCATTTATACAATTGACCTCCCTCAAGAATTATATAAATGATCCCAAGACTCAATTATCTGTAAATTGATAAGCCAACCTCTTGGCTAATTCTACTATTAGAATTCTTGGTTGATAAATTTCTGTAAATTTTATCTATAGTCCATCATAATCACGAGAAAATCTTCAGATTATAATGTTGAGGTAAAATAAGTCAACACAAACTACTTATCCAACGTAGAAGGGGTCACATGGAGAGTAAGGTCCTATATGCCTACCGACGAAGAAGGGATTCATAGTTGTTTAGCCTATAAAGACTAGTCTCAATTTTAGTTTTAGAGGAAGATCCCATCAACTTTATTTTAATTCATTTTAAGTGAAATAATATCTAGCATGAGAGAATGAATAAACTAAGATGATGGCTTAAAATCGCGTGACATCTTTATGTCCATGATAACTAACATTCAATCTATATGAGTCAATTTTCATGCATTTAAGTAGGTGGTTTGGTTTAGGCGGAATATGATGCACTAATTATCATGCGAAGAAAAGCAACAAGAATGGAAAAACGTAAAACAAAAACAAAGTCCTAGTGTGGCCTATCTACCAAAATGAACATAAATATAACTTTGGAATCCTTCCTAGGACCCGAGAAGCTTGTCTTGATGTTCCATCTTGGTCCATGTAGCGGGAGTGAGCAATCCAATCTCCATCTTTAGTCTTCTCAAAATTACAATTAAAATTACAAAATAAACCTATTTACATTCTAATTTCAAAACCATAATACTAAAGAAAACCAAAGGAGATTCGAGATCTCAAAATTACATCAAGATTATGTTTCCATCATTACGAAAACATAATCAACTAAGGCCACACTAGGTAATACAAATTACAACCGATTGCAAAAATACGTAAATAAACCATTCAATAATTCATACAACTAAATAAAAATGCATCAACATTAAATTAATCATTCAAGACATAATTCCTTAATTATGTAGAGTAATTTATCCAAACCACCTATTTTAAAATGATCAAAATTATGTGACAATTCCTCAATTACTCACAATCATTCCAATATTAATACATATTAACTTGTTATATGAATTAATCTAACATTATTTTAAACCTCTTTAAAATAATAGGGTATATAAAATTTGTGAACTTTTTCACATTAACAATCATACATTATAGATTTAATGTATAATAATCATTGGCCAAAAATAAACAAAAAACCGAAATTCCTTTTTTTTTTTCTCGGCATTCAACCCTAAAAACAAAAAAACAAGTTCTTTTTTATTTTTTTTGTTTTTATTAATTTTTTTTAATTTTTTTTTTATAAAAGTTCACGGCATTAGCCCTAAAAACGAAAAAAAAAACAGTTTTTTTTTCTTTTTCGAAAACAACCCTTCTAAAATGAACAAATTTGTTTAATGTTGCTACTAGAACAAGATTGGCATATAATCATCAATGTTTAATTTAAACATAGATCCAAACTAGATGATTCAATTTAACCTCTTAAAAATGAATATCAAAATTATGATTAAATCGATTATCCGAATATTTGATTCATCACAATTGATTTGAACATTATTAAATTAATGAATCATGATTCTTAAACACCAATTTAACATCATGTATGCCAAAACTATATAGCAATAACAAATGAACGTCATCTATCAAAACGATTTCCATTTACATTTTAATTTAATTCTTGTTAAATCAAAACATCTACAAATTTATCATATTATCATCTTAACATGTTAAAACAACAATATCAATAAATCAAAATGGAAACAAAACAACAAAAACAAAAAAATTGTCTCGGCAAAAAAAAATTTTATTCGACCGAAACCTTTTTTTTTTT
The DNA here is from genome assembly GCF_048544455.1 of Silene latifolia. Taxonomy (NCBI): domain Eukaryota; kingdom Viridiplantae; phylum Streptophyta; class Magnoliopsida; order Caryophyllales; family Caryophyllaceae; genus Silene; species Silene latifolia. The sequence continues at coordinate 131,302,661 of NC_133527.1, read as the reverse complement.
CTTTCAAATTTTTTTTTGTTTAAATCCATTTATGAAATTCATATAAAATAATTTTGTGGCCTATGCTCTGATACCACTTGTAGGAATATCGGTATATTTCATCAAGAAAATTTCGGATTATAACGAAATTATGAAATATGAAAATACGAGTCATAAACGAATTGCATAAACAAAAGAAAAGGAGATTAGAATTAACCTTCGGTCCTAGCAATTTGGCCTAAGAACAAATATCGAGATCGATATTCTCCTAATCGTTGCACCCAAGATGCTCCGAGAAAATGCCCCCTTTTTGCTAGAAAAGGAACCCTAATCTAATAATAATTTTAGGATTTTTTTGTGATGAGAGAATTAGGTCAAAAAGTAGTGAGAAAATGATCCCCTTTCTTTTCTCTTTAAATCGTCCAAAGGAGAGCAAAAATAGGGAAGATCTTTTTCTTCCTTTTTTCTCCCTTTGACCGTGTAAACCCCCAACCAAAATAATGAGAAAAATCTTCTTATTTTAGATTGGTTTTAAATTGTATAAAATGTGTAATTATTAATTGTCATTTATGTCGTCACGTATTTAATAAGTCCACAGACAACAGTTTGTAGTCGATTTATTAAATACCGGCCTGTCAAGATTTATTATGACAATTTCGTATAATATATACATTAACTATAAATATTGCATATTTATAATTTGCTAATTAAATATAACTGGTTACGTTTAATTACGAATTAACATCTTAATTCGTTTAAGCTAACATTATATACATTAATAAAATATAACAGTTTATATTCAATTTACGAATTAACAATTGATTCGTCTCAGCTGATATTATTTAATTGTATTAAATAGTCATCTCATCATCACATTGACTAACTTTTTAGTCAAATACATGGACTAACCTTTTAGTCATATAAGGCATCAATGTGATTATATTTTCATATAATCACATCTCTCAAACACATCCTTTAGGTGTGACTTTTAGGGACAGTTGATCACCGCCATCAGTATGATAATAACGTCAAACTTCTAGCAAGCCAACCGTTATTAATAAACGTTAATCAACTGATAAAATACTAAGTATACCCTGTGAACCTATAAGAGATTTATACACGTTATCACACTAATTGTGGAGGACACTAGCTCCAACACCTCAAACTGCCTTGGCGCATACTTCGGAGTCTTGTCGAGAGTGGGCTATTTGCTGGGCCCAAAGGAACATGTGGTTCATACCCGTGCCAGTTGGCTCATTATGGGTATCTGACTCGTAGTTGTAGTGGAGGAAAGCTGGCACTCCCGAGGAGCGTGAAAAGCTAAGGAAGCACGAGCCCATAGACTACAAGATCCGCGAGGTGGCGAAGGAGAACCAAAGGTACTTAACTGAGGAGGAAGAAGAGGCCGGATATCGGGTCGTTCGTCCGTCGAAGAAACCAAAGAATGCTCCTGCCGAGAAGATGGTGGTGGATCGAAATGGGAAAGCTAGACCGCGAGAACGACCGTTAGTGATTAGGTTGGAGATAACGCAAGAGCGCCCCACTCGTGGCCGAGACAAGAATTTTGACAAAGGCGACAAAGGCAAGGGGAAGATGGAAGAGTAGCCTTAGTCATTTTTAAATAGTATTATTTTTTATTATTTTGAGTTGTAATAAACGGCGGGGTTTTTAGAATCCTAGCCTAGTATTTTAATTTTCAGCATTTTTTTTTAAATTTATATGTATTTGGCATACTATTATTATTGTTTAAGAAATAATGAATAAAAGATTTATTAGTTAATAAACTTTTATAAATTTTCTTTATTTATTCTTGTCGAATTTCAAATGCAACATGCAAATGTCCTTCTATTTACATTTTGAAATGACGGGTTGTATCCGGTAAAGGATTGCCTACGTATTCATTAGAAAAAATGAAATCAAACCCTGTATGTAGTTCGAAAAAATGTACAAGAATAAATGTTCGAAGCAAGAGCTTGTAATGAACTTAGAAAAATAAGCATGTGCTTTTACTTACTCCTAAAGAGATGCAATTTAATTTATTTGATGATATGAGGATGTCAAAATGTCAAAACGCAAGAGCGAAATGTCATAAGCTTTTTAGCAGGCCAGGGCCGATTTTATTTTGTGTCGCAAGAGCGGCACGTGTGTCACGCGAGGCGCGTTTAATCCTATTTCTAAGGGTTGTACCGTTTTAATTGGTCTAGGTTGGTCGGGTTAGAAAATTCATTCCCATCTAGGTCTATGATCTTAACCGTACCCGCTGAAAGTATGGACTTGACCAAAAATGGTCCTGCCCAATTAGGTTTAAATTTTCCTCATGGATCGACAGGCAAGAGAGCTCTGACTGACTTGAGTACTTGGTCGGACTATATTTTTCGGTTACTTGTCGTTAGGAGCACCTATACCAAAACAAAATTTATAACTTCAAAAACTACTCTGCTATTAGTAAATAGGTAAGTAAAGGTCGGATCCCAAGGGACGGGTATTGATATAGGATTTTCGATTGCAAGTAGTGGTGTCTAAGGGTGTCATAATTTGGGTTGAGATAAGAAGATCACTAAACTAAATAACAATGTAAATGAACAAGCAAGATGATTAAGATGAGATGTGAACAATTGATTAAAAGCACTGGGTGTCATGGGTTCATAGGGGATTCATGGGATTTGATCATACAAACATGTTTTCAACTAGATGCAAGCAATTATTGTTGTGATGGGATCGAGTTAGTGAATATCTTACAATCCCTAGGAAGGTTTGGGTCCCGGAGCCGAATCGATTAGATTGTACAACACCTAAAAGTCGACTTAAATCCTCCTTATCCAACAATATGCATGGTCTAAAGAGACTCGAGTTGGTTTATGTCTTATAAGTCTCATTGAAAAGATAAGTGATGGGTAAAAAATGCAAGGATTCATAGGCTCGCATTTCATCAAACATAACATGTGCATAAGTTGAAATCACAACAAGCAAGCAAATTAATTATGAAAGCATATTAGATTAAGCATGAATCAATCCCCATGTTGGTTTCCCCTAATTCCCCATTAACCCTAATTAAGAAAACTATTCACTCATTATCAAGTTTAACATGCTAATAAGGTTGTCAATCATATTAACAAAGCAAAACATGATGAATAAATGAAGATGATTAACAATAATGAAAAAAGGATTAAGAGAATTATACCTAATGATGATTCCAAAATAATAAGCAAAGAATAATAGAAGTACTTGATGAATGATTGGAAGGTTGTCAATCCTCCAAATAAACCCCAAATAATCTTCAATTACCCAAAATAAATGATGAACAATAGAGAAATTAGGGAAATGAGATTTGTATTAATGTCTAATTAAAAGTTGATTACAAGATTAAAGAGATATTAGAAGAACATAAATTATATTGAGGATTGATGTCAATCTAATTAGTATAATGGGGTGTTTATAGTGGGGATTAGGTACATAAATTTGGATTACTAAGGGCTTAAATGACGATTAAGACCCTTAAGAAAAGTTGAGGAAATGCTCCTCTCGAAGAAAGATGCGAGTCTCCTTTTTGCTAGTCTTTCAGAAATATGCGCATCCCGAGTAGAACAAGGAGAAGGCGTGCTGTACTGGATGACAATCCGAGCGGCCAAAGGGTCGGGATGAGCGGATTGTGAGGGTTGGAAGAGTGGACTGGAAGGTGGGACGCTCGGATTGAGGAGGTGTTGGACGAGCGTCCCGATGCTGCGATGGGCGGATTCTAGTTCAGCAAGCTTTTTCTTCTTTTCTTCTTTTGTACTTCCAACAATCCTCAAGGATCTTGTCGGAGATTCAAGGATCGTCTTCATCATTGCCCATTATTTACAAAGGTCTTCTAGTCTTGTTTTCACTTTGATGCTTGGTCATTAGATTCAATCAATTTAGCTCCATTTTGCCATTAAAATGCAAGGTTTACACTCCTCTCCTACCAAGGAAACAAAATCTCAAAGAATATGCAAAACAAAGGACTAAAGATAGTAAATGACCCAATTATGCACTAAAAAGCATAGTAACGAGGTAAATTTGGGGACTAAATATGCTCAAATATTGGCCACATCAAATATCCCCAAACCGAACCTTTGTTCGTCCTGATTAAAGAGGTGACAAAAACTAGGACCCTTATTTAAACTATCCTACTAATATAACCGATATGAGACAATTAGCGGGTCTCACTCCGTACCTTCTGATACGGTCGTTTTGTACCAAAAATAAATACCTAAGTTACTACTAACAGAAGTCAGCGGTAAGTAGGGTCGATCTCCACAGGGAGGCTAAATTGCTATCTATCTGTCTAATTTGGTCTGCCAGGGTGTCACAGAACTGGGGGTTTTGAATTGATTCAACTAAACTAGAAATTAAAGCAAAGGAACAGAATTAACAGTAAAAGAAAGAAGTATGCTAAGAGTCGGTCCACCGTGGCAGCTATCAGATCTATTATATCAGGAATATTAAGGCGATTAGACTATTGATAAGAAGAGCTATGGTCGTCACCTTTCGGTCCTTAAACCGCCCTAGAGTGTAAACAGCTTAACTTTCGCCCTCACTGCAATACCCTATTGTAACTAAGCAAGCCTTCCCTTCCAATCTTTCGATCTAGGTCGGGGTTAACTAGGATTATTGGTCTCCTGCGTGCATACATTTGACTGGATAACAATTAAATTGCCTAATACAATTCCTATCGCAGGCCTAATCTGTTTAATACAGTTAAAACATTGCTACCACGGCTTCCCTAATCCTAACATACTAGGGGAAATTAGCTACTCATGATAAAAGGAGAAACGAGAGATAAAGAAATAACAATAAACATGACAATAATTAAAGAAGAAAATAAGAGAAAGAAATAAGAGGAAGAATTAATACCGGATTAATGATCCGGAATAGAGAACAAAGTAACAGTGTAACGTAACAAGGGAAAGAAAAGGGAGAATTAGAGTGTCTCCGGATAAGAAGAGATGGATACAAATGACATCCCTAACTCCTATTTATAAGAAATTAGGGGTAGGATTAAACCTAATGACGGAAAATTAGACTAAAAAGCCCAACCCGTAGCAAAGTACACTCGATCGAGTAGAGAAAGTACTCGATCGAGCAAACTCAGCCAGGAAACAGCTCGATCGACTAAGGAAACTGTTCGATCGAGTAAGGGCATAAAGAAACTGGTCGATCGACTTAGGCTAGAGCTCGATCGACTGATTATTCAACCTAAAGCCACTCGATCGACTAGAATAGCACTTGATCGAGTGATAATTGACTTCAGCAGCTACAATTCTCGTTAATTTGGCTTTGACTTGTCCTTTTAGCTCCCGGAACACCTTCACGCATCCCAAGACAGCAATATTTCCCGCTCCAAATCATCTCTTCCTCCAAATGCATGCAAAACGGACGGTAATTAGCTTGATTTCCGCTACTTTCCGGTCTATTCCTGCAAATAAGACAAAATAACCCAAAGTAGCATATTCGGGGCATTTCGTAGCATAAAGCCACGATAAAAGCATAGAAATACGCGCATAAAATAGGCCAAAAAGACTATATAAAATGCACGTATCAAATCTCCCCAAACCAAACCTTTACTCGTCCCCGAGTAAACTCAAAACTATACACTAATGGAACGGAAAAAATAACTCAGAGCTAGCTACAAATGCCCACTTAAGCCAATTTAATGCAAGCAAACTAACACTTATAGCAAGACAGTCAAATGCAAACGAGTTATAAGATGTTTGTAAATAAAGCTGAACCGTCGACCTTGCAGGACCTTTGATAATGGACTCTCACGGGTCACTCTTTCTCTCATGAAGCAAAGGGTAAGCAAATGAATGTAAGAGAGAAAGAAGAATAGTCGCTCACCTAAACTACGACCCACATAACATGCATGCAACTAATATGATAGACAATTCTAGCTACCGTACACACATTCCAACCAAACGAGGTCTTGTCACAGCCGAGGGCTTACAAAAATATGGTAAAGTGAGGCAATGGGTAAGAAAAGGCAAAACAATTATGGGAATGTGGAGGTATAGGTGATCAAGCTAGTACCTAAACAAAACCATATATCAACATCCGATTCTTAAGCAATTATGGGATTAAGCACATGCCCTTCATTTGGCATAAAACTCACCAAACCAAACTGAACTCACTCCTCAAATAATGTCGGATAGAACATAGGAGCAGAAACCGTTTGACAAACAACATCTTTTCTTTTTCTATTTTTTCTTTCTTTCGGTTTCTTCTTTTCACATCATTTTTTTTTTGATTTTTCATTTCTTTTTTCGATTCTCTTTTTTTTCTCTTTTTTTTTTTCCACGTCTTTTTTTTTCATCAACTCCCTTTTCTTCAATAAATACCAACTCCGAATCAATAGAATACGCGCCAATCATTTGATACAATAGACAATATACCGCAGAACAATCTAAACTAGCTTGACAAGGCAGGCTTAATTTGGAATGTAGTTAAGGGTCAACTGGCAAATTTGGCTAATGTGGAGTTTATGGGTAAAAATGAAAGAAAAGGGAAAATGTAAGCACCTCCCTGCATGTGACATCAACCACTAACCCGAATGTATGTCGGCAAAAAGCAATTGAATTTCATATATGTGCAAATTGATGATACATGTTATGCAAGGAGTAACTACTCACAATCCTACATGAAACTGGTCATAAATGACACCAGCTTATAAGGCTCTAAATCTTAGAAATTATAAGTAGGTTGCCAAAATTTCAGGTCAAGTCTATTCGTTCAGCTAAATTTAAACATAAACTCGTAGGTTATGCAATAAGACAAAGCTAAAAGATAACAGTTCAATGCAAGGCTTAAGCAAAAAGACAAATGTAGTGCAATATCATCATGGAAATCTACCGTTCCGACTCAACCTATATGCTAAAATAAACGTGAATTTTTTTGAATTTTTTAACAAATTTTCAAATTTTTATTGAATTTTATATTTTTAACAAAAATAAACAACAATGCAAACATAAATTAAACGTGATAACTGAAATGCAATGAAAGCAAGATGCAGACACAGATATGAATGCATAACCTCCCCAAACCAAACCGTACAATGCCCCCATTGTACCAAAACATGGAAAGGAAATGCAAACTAAAGGAAAAAGAGAGAGTAAGTGCGGAAAACTCACAAAATGCGCGAATAAGGGGACCTCCCCAAACCGACCATGAAATGGGAGGTTGCTAAGGGCCCGGAAAACCGTCTTAGGAAGCTAATCCAAGTCAAAACACTCGATGGCCGTCCAACAGTGGTCGATCGAATGAATGGGCGCTCAAAAACTGCTCGATCGAATGGACACTAGGTCGATCGAGTGGTTTCAGTTCTGCAGGGGGTCGATCGAGTGGCATCTTCACTCGATCGACTGGATTCATCAGCAAAGGTACTCGATCGAGTAGAGAAACTACTCGATCGAGTGGATCTCAGCGTGTACCTGCAAAACACAATGAAAAACAGCCCGTAAACTAACTAGACAAGCAACTGATAAAGTCTATGGTTCAAAAACCATTTATTACAACTGAAAAGAAATAAAAACAAAAATAAAATCGCCGGGTTGCCTCCCGGGTAGCGCTAGCTTCAGACAGGTCCCAGCTCGACCTTCTTTTCTTCGAGCCTTCTAATTAATCACGATCAAAACAGCTCAAAGCGCGCAGCAACCTGTCAAATAGCTGCGCATGTGCTACACAACAGCATAAGTAGCACCAAAGTGGAATACAGAAATAGGAAATGAAATTATGTAAGCATTTAAGTCTAACAAATTTCCTATGGGTGCTCCTAAATTTGTCCACAAAATATAGGAGCGCGGGAGCAGTCGTCAATACATTATGGGTTGAATTCAAATTAGCGATTTTGAGATGACATGTACGGTGAAAATCAGTTAAATTATATGTCCACATGGGAGGGGGTAAAGCATTAAAAGGACATGCATGAATCAGACGAGGTAACATACAAACAATAATAAAATTACCGTTTACTACCTCAGGTTGGTTGCTCTTAACCATGGAATCACTGATAAAAGAATGTGATACCTCATCCGTGCTAGGAGCAACTACCGTCTCAACTGCTTCTTCATCTACCTCCTCAGTGGAATCTGCCCCGTAAATCGCAGCTTCAAGTGTATCCGACTCTATTTGTGAATAGGGGAGGTTCACCGTAATCCTCATCATCGTCAAACTCGTCATCCAATATGAACCCAAGTGACGAATAAAAGCTCCCATCAATGGCCAATTCAGTCAATCGAGCAAATTGCTCACTCGATCGACCAAGTTCCTTCCGCACCTCACTCGATCGAGTAACAAAATCACTCGATCGAGTACTATCCTCCTGTCTGTCACTCGATCGAGCATAATGTTCACTCGATCGAGCACTTTCCTCATGCATGTCACTCGATCGAGAAGAGATGTTACTCGATTGAGGACTTTCTTCCTGTACAGCGCTGACATCCCTGCATACGTTTTGGAAATACGATAGAAAGTCGTCATCCGAAATATAGAAATCATTTTCCGCATTGGGCAACGCGGGTTCTTCATGGGAAAAACCGCTCTTGGTCAAGCACACCTCTTTTGATTTCCGTTCATCCAACCCAGCCGTTAACCGAGCAATTTGGATGTAACTCAAAGCAATTTCGGTGACTTGAGCACCCACATGTCTACCAAATTCCAGAATTAAGGATTTCAGCTCCGCGGTTTCTTTTTTCTCTACATCACGAGGATCTTGTTGCGGTGGCCATTGATGGGGTGGATGTGGCGGCACAACTACAGCTGCATTGTGCTCAGCAGGACCACATCCCCAAGACTTCTTCCTTTCCCAACTAGCAGGTTTCTCAGCCTGGGCTTCAAACTGAGCAATCAGTCGGGAGACAGATGTCATCTTGGCAAGAGGGATCGAAGGTACTCAAGCCTTCCCTTCGATAATCTCCCTCGTGCTGTCTAATAAACCTGTAGGCCTATCAAAACAATGCTAAAGAAAAAGATAAGAACAACCTCAAGGTACTTAGTCTTCCCTTGAGGCGAAAAGACAAACAAAAATAAAACAGATAAAAAGCGTCGCCTCCCCGGCAACGGCGCCAAAATTTGATACGGTCGTTTTGTACCAAAAATAAATACCTAAGTTACTACTAACAGAAGTCAGCGGTAAGTAGGGTCGATCTCCACAGGGAGGCTAAATTGCTATCTATCTGTCTAATTTGGTCTGCCAGGGTGTCACAGAACTGGGGGTTTTGAATTGATTCAACTAAACTAGAAATTAAAGCAAAGGAACAAGTAATTAAGTAAAAGAAAGAAGTATGCTAAGAGTCGGTCCACCGTGGCAGCTATCAGATCTATTATATCAGGAATATTAAGGCGATTAGACTATTGATAAGAAGAGCTATGGTCGTCACCTTTCGGTCCTTAAACCGCCCTAGAGTGTAAAAAGACTTAACTTTCGCCCCTCACTGCAATACCCTATTGTAACTAAGCAAGCCTTCCCTTCCAATCTTTCGATCTAGGTCGGGGTTAACTAGGATTATTGGTCTCCTGCGTGCATACATTTGACTGGATAACAATTAAATTGCCTAATACAATTCCTATCGCAGGCCTAATCTGTTTAATACAGTTAAAACATTGCTACCACGGCTTCCCTAATCCTAACATACTAGGGGAAATTAGCTACTCATGATAAAAGGAGAAACGAGAGATAAAGAAATAACAATAAACATGACAATAATTAAAGAAGAAAATAAGAGAAAGAAATAAGAGGAAGAATTAATACCGGATTAATGATCCGGAATAGAGAACAAAGTAACAGTGTAACGTAACAAGGGAAAGAAAAGGGAGAATTAGAGTGTCTCCGGATAAGAAGAGATGGATACAAATGACATCCCTAACTCCTATTTATAAGAAATTAGGGGTAGGATTAAACCTAATGACGGAAAATTAGACTAAAAAGCCCAACCCGTAGCAAAGTACACTCGATCGAGTAGAGAAAGTACTCGATCGAGCAAACTCAACCAGAAACATTTCGATCGACTAAGGAAACTGTTCGATCGAGTAAGGGCATAAAGAAACTGGTCGATCGACTTAGGCTAGAGCTCGATCGACTGATTATTCAACCTAAAGCCACTCGATCGACTAGAATAGCACTTGATCGAGTGATAATTGACTTCAGCAGCTACAATTCTCGTTAATTTGGCTTTGACTTGTCCTTTTAGCTCCCGGAACACCTTCACGCATCCCAAGACAGCAATATTTCCCGCTCCAAATCATCTCTTCCTCCAAATGCATGCAAAACGGACGGTAATTAGCTTGATTTCCGCTACTTTCCGGTCTATTCCTGCAAATAAGACAAAATAACCCAAAGTAGCATATTCGGGGCATTTCGTAGCATAAAGCCACGATAAAAGCATAGAAATACGCGCATAAAATAGGCCAAAAAGACTATATAAAATGCACGTATCACCTTCATCTCACAACAAGACAACCATGAGATAGGATGCCTTCTTGCAAGGCAAGGTGGGTCTTACCAAAATGGTGACACATCCAAGCATTAAAAGCTCACAAAACAAGTATGGATGCATCTATAAAAATGAATAGCCACTTTCCTCATCTAAGTGGCGGAAATTATCTAAAGGGGAAGCAATTCAAGGGTACACACTCCATTATAGATATGGTTTCTTCGAACTTCTAAGCCTAGAAGGATACCAATAAATCACCTCCAAGTTGTGTCAAGCTAAGATACCTTTGTCCTCAATCGTTAAATGCTTTCGTCAAGAGTAGACTCCCTATGGTGTTAGAAACACTGGAGGATCGCGGAATTCCCTTATTGCCTAGACAAGAAGAAGGGTCGTCCCATCTCTACCATGCACAAAAGTGGATTCGATGGATAAAGGGATCATTTGTATTTGAGTTTCATATGGGAGTTTGCTTTTTTTGTTATTTTTCCTCCCAATTTCTTGTGGCATATAACATTTGAGAACACTTTATTTTTGCCATTTCTTTTGATTTTTGGCATTTCAATACTTGACAATTTTCAACTTTTTGCATTTTCTTCCGAACATTTTCAAAGTCACCCCATTTGTAGGGATGGTGCTTGTATTTGAAGCATTAGGAGTTTATTTTTGCTCCTCTTTTCTTTTTGATGCAATTGGAATCTTTTTCATTTCTTGAACTCAAATTTTGAACAAATTTTGTGCCCATTCTCTTTGATGACAAAATGTGGTGGAACATGGATGATGGATGGTTGCATGGTTTCAAGGGTCACCTTGGAATAAACGGTAGCCAAGGAGTTATCACACCACAAGGTACTCTTGACTAGGCCGTAATCCATGGGTCAAAGGATACTAGCATGATACATCCTAGGGTGTTTTACAAGCATTCTAACAAGCAAAGTCTGAAGAAGCAAAAGTATCTACAAGGGCCTTATATACACTTGTCAAGTTTCCCAAATAGACGCTTTCACAAAATTTTCCTAAATGCAACTACATGCCATGATGCAACTAAAATGTATACATCCTAATGCATATGCTTCTACCAACTAGTATGCCAAATGATCTAAATGCAATCCTAAATTCACATTGTTTATACCGCATCAATCAAAATAAAGCCACGTAGTCATTAACATAAAGAGGAAAAAGGAGATTGGAAAGATCATACCATGCGGTCTTCAATATCCTCATGTCTCGGATGTGGCGTAGTCAATCAATGTGAAAAAGGATGAACAAACACAATATATACAATATATATATACAAGACTACACTACAAAGGAAATGAACTTGTTTTTGGATTTTTCAATTTTTCAATTTTTTTGTATTTTGTTTTAATGAAATTAAAGGACATATTTTTGTATTTTTCAAAATTTTTAATTTTTATCATTTTTGTCTTAAAAAGATCAAGTTCGAATTTTGCATCCCCACACTAGTATGGGCATTATCTTCAATGGCCAATATGATAGGAAATTATGCAATTTATATGAGTATGCATGATTTCTAAGCTAAATGCAAATGATATATAAACAAGAGTAAATGCAAACTAAGCTATGCTATATGATGTATGGTTTTTGTTATGGTGGAGAGCATAATTTTGATTAGCTCCCAATGCATATGCATAAACTTCCCCAAACCAAAATAGACACTATTTCTAATGTCAACGATTTTGGGGGAGTTCATGCACATAAAATGCAATGCATGAAACTACGAATTGTCATTTTGGATTTTGAAAGTTGGGAACAATAAAAATGAAGATCTTAATGAAGCCAAGGTGTTAGTCCTCTAATGTTGCTAGGACTTCACAAAATGATCAAGATAAAATAAAAACAAGAGAAGTAGACAAACCATAAAGGAGGTGTAAGAATGTAGGAGCCTCCAAAGGTTTGCTAGTCCTCACCCATCGTGTCACCATCATCTTCTTCACTTGAGGCATCATCAACCTCCATGGATGTGGAGTCATGTCCACTCTCACTTTCACTTTCTTGTTCTTCCTCACTTTCCTCTTCTTCTTGAACTTCTTCATCTTCACCTTCTTGGTCACCACTCTCATCAACAACCATCTCCTCTCCACCCGGTCTACCACCACTAGAAGTGCTAGGAAAGAACACCTCCCTATCCGCCTAACTAGACAAAGGACAAGATGGATCGAGAAGTCCCTTTCCTAGAAAGATGTAGGAGTGGCGTATATTGGGCCTTGTAAGCATCAACTCTATCATTAAAAGCTTGTTTATGCATTTCCTTCATTAGTAGAGTCAAGTAATCATTTCCCGCCTTGACATTTTCGGGGTTGAACTCGTGGTATTCAAATGGATAAGGTGGGGTGATAATGGAGGAGGAGGGCTCAACAACTTCTTCCCCTTGGTGTTGAATGATGTATTTGGTTTCTTCAGAGAGTGGGAGAAGGTAGTTCGGTCTATGAACATTCAATCGACAAATTTTGCTAGGCAATGTGAAGGATCTAGCTTCATTTGTCAACCACCCAAATTTGTTGTCAAGAGTATCATTCTTGACCCATTTGAACTTTAGAATCATGGTGGGCAAATCAATAAGATGGCCTCCTTTTACCGGTGTATAAGTGTTATTCTTGTTGAATTCCCGGTTAAAATGCTTTGCCACAATCAACATTAAGCCATCGATCAACCAAAAGTCATAAAGCATTGTATGTCTTGGTAAATTCTCTCCCAATGTTCAAAGCCGACTCAAGAAGGATAAAATCAAGTTTGGTAAGATGGTTTGTGCCATTTCTAGCTATAAAGTATTCCCAATGACCTTATGCCATACTCTAATGCCCGGATGGTGGACTAAGAGAGCACGACAATCATGAAAACGTGTGAATTTCCTTCCGGATATTGCCATCCAAAGAGGAGCGGGGTCATACTTGGTAGGCATCTTTGTAAATTTCGCACTATCACTAAGGCCAAATATCTTACCCAATTCGTCATAAGATAAGCATCTATCAACATTTTCAAGACGAAACTCAGTAATGGTTCGGGTCTCCACCTTTGTGACTTTCAAAGAGCTTAAAAATTCTAAGGTGAGGGAGGAGTATGTCAATTCTTGCATTGTAAACAATTTACTCAACCCCATAGACTCGAAAAAGGTCTTAGTTTGCTCAAGGACACCCAATTTTGACAATGCATCTTCACATATGAACTTAGTAGGCATGATAGTTTTCTTAGCAAAGGAAATAAATTTCTTCCTATGGGAGTCGGAACTGAAGATTACCTCCGGATAGTCGGCTAATTGTTCAATGACCGGAGTGGTAGAAGTAGTAGCTTCTATAGGAGGATTTTGTTCTTGAATCTCCAACCTTGCATCATGGACTACCAATGCCTTTGCTGTTTGCTTATCAAGAAGGGCTTGTTGCCTCTTAGAAATGGTCTTCTTTTGGGGTGCCTTGTTTCCACCTTTTGTTCGTGCCATACTCCTTTGCTTAGTTACACCAATGAAAGATTGAAATCTTCAATTTCTAGTAATGCCCAAATCGATTTAGGATAAATGAAAGTTGCCTTGTATCCCAAAAATCGGTTCAAAACTTGAAGATTTTGGTGTTTAAATCACTTGTTGATGCTAAAGGAGTGATTAATTTTTGTTTTGAGGAAGTTTGGATTTGATTTGGTTGAGGAATTTGGTTTTTGTTGATGGAGAGGGTGAGGGTTTTGGGTAGTGTTTGTGTTTTGAAATAATGAAAATGAATGGGAAAGGAGGGTTTTAAAAGACCAGTTGGTTTTTGAAATGCAGAGGGAGACGAGCGGACCTAGCGCCGGGACGCTCGGATTCTTCAAAAATTTGGTTCAGGTAAAGACGCCATGAGACGAGCGGATTGCAGGAAAGACGAGCGAATTCCTTGGCTGAGACGAGCGTCTTTAGCTCAGGACGCTCGGATTCCTTTCCATTGAAAAATCCCAAATTTTAGCAGTAAAAAGACGAGCGTATTTCCTGTTGGACGACCGTCCTGACTGAGACGAGTGGTTTCCTAGCTTGGACGCTCGGATTCTTAGTCAGACCCAAAATATATTTTCTGCAGCTTCACAAGACGAACGTTTTGTGACTTGGATGCTCGGGTTCTTTCAGTACGAGCGGATTGTCCCTCGGGCCGCTCGGATTCTTCCTTGACCACACGAATTCAGGTCCTTCCGTGGGTGCTTCGTAACCCGTGTCAATTCATTCTTCAATTCTCGTGTTCTTCATTGTAGGGGCACTACAAAGGCATGAGTAGCCTAGGCAATTGCTATCCCCACACTAAGGCAAAACACTACACATCAATAAACTCGTAAGTTCCTCCCTCACTTCTCTCAAAATGATGAAAATCTTGATCAAGGCATAAAAATGTAAATCCAAAGATGACAAAAATGCAATACAATAATTGAAATGCAAGTTAGGGAGTTAGAATATTTACAAATGGTGGTTTAGGGAGGACTCCACCAAACTCTCATCCAATGTGAGATGTCAAGGAGGCATGTTCAAGGTGTTGTTGATGTTACTCAACACCTTGAAGAAGTAGTCGAAAGCTTGCTCATTATCATGATAAAGATCCTTAATAGACCTTTGCACTTGTTGTTCTACGTGATGGTCTTGGGTCATAGCATTACCAATATAGGGATTGAATATCCCTTCGAACTCATCATCCCAAAGACCGCATACTTCGTCTACTTGATCACTAAAAGTGTCTTGAGTTGATAAATACAACTCTCCTTCTTTCTTGTCTTGGCCAATGAGGCCTTCTTCTTCACTTGTCATGGGTGAGCTTTTCAAGCTCTCATTATTGCAATTTCCTTGCTCTTTTGATGGAGCATCATCCAGTTTCATTTTCCATTAAAATTCCAACTTCTTCCTATCATCTTTCTGGCTATAGTGATCAACCATAAAACACGGCTCATGCAATCGGGGAGCTCTCATATCTTGTCAAGATTGAAAGTGATGGTTTCATCTCCCACTTCAAGGGTGAGCTCTCCATGCTTCACATCGATCACCGCTCCCGCGGTGTACAAGAATGGTCTTCCTAAGATAATAGGAATGTTGGAGTCTTCTTCCATGTCAACAATAACGAAATCCACCGGGATGAAGAATTTTCCAATTCTCACGGGAACATCTTCCCATACCCCTAAAGGTGTTTTTGTTGATCTATCCGCCATTTAAAGCGTGATGTTGGTGCATTTGAGTTCTCCCATTCCTAGCCTCTTGCTAACCGAATATGGCATGACACTAACACTTGCCCCAAGGTCACATAAAGCTTTGTTGATTGTAGTGTCACCAATAGTGCATGGAATGGAGAAACTTCCCGGATCCTTGAGCTTTGAAGGTGAACTCCCTTGAAGAATAGCACTAAATACTTTAGTGAAAGCAATAGTCTCAAGCTTCTGGATTGATTTCTTCTTTGTAAGAATAACCTTCATATACTTTGCATAGGCCGGAACGTGATTGATTAATTCCGTGAATGAAATCGAGACTTCTAAATTCTTCACAATCTCCATGAATTTTCCAAGTTGGTCATCAAACTTAGGCTTAGCTTGACGACTTAGAAAAGGAAGTATAATCACAATGGGTTCCTTCTCTTTGGCCTTTTCCTCATTCTTCTTTGAAACTTCTTGATTGTTGGGTTCTTCTTCCCTAGAGTTTTGCACAACTCTTGTAACTAGTCTCCACAATGTCATCCTCAACTTGCTTCTTTGGCTCTTCATATCTTGTACCACTCCTCAAGTGGATGGCACTAACCGAATCATGTCTTAGGGGATTACGTTGAGGTGGTAATTGCCCCTTTTGTCTTTGAGAGCTCGAAAATGCTAATTGAGTCATTTGGGTTTCCAACATTTTTGTGTGGGCTAGGATGTTGTTGATGGTGATGTCTTTTTCTTGGCTATCTTTTTGCATTTGAGTGAAAAATTCTTGTTGATTCTTTTGTAATTGGAGGACCGCTTTTTGAACATCAAAACCTTGGTCATTTTGTTGATTGTATGGAGTTTGATTTTGGTAACCTTGGTTTTGGTTGTAAAAGGGTCTTTGATTTTGGTTTCTCATTGGAGGCGGGGTGTATGTTGGTTGAGGGTTTTGAACATTTTGGCTTTTGTATGAGAGATTTGGATGGAATTTGGTGTTTTCATTGTAATAGTTGGAATAAGGGGTACCATTCTTGTATGCTTGAAAAGCATTCACTTGCTCACTTGTTCCCCTACATTCACTTTGGTCATGTCCTAAAGTTCCAAAATTCTCACATATTCCACTTGGAATTGATGAAGATGCCACCATGGCATTAACATGTTGCTTTAGTGATTTTGAGGCTTCTTCAAGTTTAGCCATAGCCTTCTCAAACTTCAAGTTGATGGTATCAATATGAGCACTAAGTTGAGCACCCAATTGAGTAATAGAGTCCACTTCATGCTTTCCTCCTCTAGTAGCCTTGCGAGGTCTACTATATTGTGAGTTATGGACCGCCATTTCCTCACTTGTTCCAAGTTTGATTATCGTCAACTTTGGTAAACATACCATTTGATCCCATGTTGATAATGTTTCGGGAGTCTTCATAAAGACCATTCCAAAACTGTTGTACCAAGAACCACTCGCTAAGTCCATGATGAGGACATGAGCGACAAGTTCCTTTGAATCGCTCCCAAGCTTCATACAAAGATTCTTCGTCCCTTTGCTTAAAACCCGTGATTTGAGCTCTTAGCATGTTAGTCCCTTTTCCGGAGGGTAGAACTTTTTGTAGAAATCAAGAGCCAACTTCTTCCAAGAGTCGATTCCAAGAGTGGCCTTATCAAGGATTTTTAACCATTGTTTCGCAGTACCAATTAGAGAAAAAGGAATAAGACCCATCGAATTTGGTCTTGAGTCACTCCGGTTTGTGAAATCGCATCACAATTGTCATAAAAAGTCTCCATATGAGAATGAGGGTCTTCCCTAGGCATCCCCCCAATTTGGCTTCTTTCGACTAATTGGATAAATGCGGATTTTGCAATGAAATTTTAGGTCAAGTGTTGTGGCGTAGGAGTACCATTGGGTAGGTTCTCCTCGGTTGGTACGGAATGTGATAAAAACTTAGGCATTGTGGGTTGATTTTGTGTGTTGATGAA